>NC_133502.1:205420000-205562500 GCF_049354715.1 Callithrix jacchus | reverse complement strand
TTCCATATGCTCTGCTGCAGAGGAAGGCCAGTAGGGAAAAGGAAAGGAAGTAGATTTTGAGCAGTAGCCCCCAAACTGCAGACTTCTACGACAGCCTTATGATGGTTAGTGACAGGCCCTACACTTGAACCCAGGGCTGTGGGATCCAGCCCTGGTGCTTCTCCTACCATGCCATTCACCTACTCCGACTTCCTTAGGGAAGGGCAGAGTCAGGGAATGGCATGCAAATGTGCTGCTTTTTAGAGAGAACCCTTCCCACTGAGCCTCAGGGGCCACGCCAAGGCCATTTGAAAGGCTGCCACACGATCTCCGCTAAATTAATAGCTTCTATTTTGAGCATCATGACTGAGGGGCTTTGGTATCAGCCTGGTTTTTTTTTTTTTTTTTTTTTTTCTCTCTCTTCTTTTAAAGACAGGCAGCCAGGGTGGGCAAGTTTAACTTTTATGGTTTGATAGCCTAGTAATTGGTAATTAGTTGACAAAGGCTGTGTTTTAAGAGTTACAGAGGCCATTACTCTTTGAAGACATTCTCCTCCCCTCTATTTTCTTTCTTTGTTTCTGTTCTTCGGAGTCTCCCTCCTTTCCTTCTGCACCTTTCTTTTTTTTCTTCTTTTTTTATTGCATTGTAGGTTTTGGGGTACATGTGCAGAACGTATGAGATAGTTGCATAGGTACACACATGGCAGTGTGTTTTGCTGCCTTCCTCCCCTTCACCCACAATTGGCATTTCTTCCAGGCTATCCCTCCCCAGCTCCCCCCGCCCCACTGTCCCTCCCCTATTCCCCCCAGTGGACCCCAGTGTGTAGTACCCCCGTCCCTGTGTCCATGTGTTCTCATTTTTCCTCACCCGCCTATGAGTGAGAATCTTAATTAGACTACCCCACTTATCATGTAAAGATGTAGACTATAAGGAAAAAGAAAGAGAGAGCGAGAGAGAGACAGAGAGAGAGAAAGAGAGAGCACTTCCTGAAACTGCCTCCTTTCTAGTTCTTCAAGAATGCTTGCCACGTAGATACTACAGTATGTGGCTAGGGGATGTGGATGACCCCCTTTACCCTCTGGCATCTCTTTGTTAGGGGAACAAGGGGACATATTACGCTATTGATTGCAAAATCAGTCATAGATCTAATAAATCCTCTCTACAAGAGTTTTTCCTTTGTAAGGAAGTGTTCGCTTGCCCACTAGTTTAATAATGGAGGGGCTAATTCCAAAGCTATTGAGTAACTCATAATATTAAAGTATTTGCTGAACAAACAGCCAGCAGAAAGGACAGGAACCAGAGAACCTTAGGACACCTCAACATTAGAAACGCATGAACTGGTTCCAAGGGTGGCTGCCATCAGATTTCCAATTGCAAGCATCTTCTGACTTTGTGCACCTTTGCTTAAGACTCAAATTCCACCTCTCATAAAGAGCTGCTGATTTTCCTAGCTCCTGTCAAGCCCACTACTCCAGGGGTAGGGATGAAGGTGTGAGGGAGGCATGGAGCACAGCCTTGCCATTGGCAACCTCACCAAAACCACCTGCAGTGAGGACGGGAAGTTCATGAAAAGGAGGCATGCGTCAGACTAAAACCACAAGTATCACCAGAGAAAACTGGAATTTAAAGATTGTCTTTTCCACTTGTCCATTTGATGCTCAAGAGCCCACTATGGGATCTTGTAGTGGAACACATCAGTGACAGACAATGCAATCATACTTGAGGCCACCCTCAAATGGAGCAGCATGAGAAGACTGCTCCAAAAGAGAAATGAACTGAAATTCATCTCCATGTAACTTGTTCCTGTTGCTCTTAGCGCATTTTCCTGGAGCTCCACCAATCAAGTCAACTCAGTCATTCTTGAGATGCTACTTTAAATACTTGATGGCGGAAATCACATCTCTGTGGGTTATGTCTTTCCCAAGCTTAAACATCCTTAGCTCTTTTAACCCTCTTGGTGGGTTTTGGCCATTGGGCATGTGCGTTCTTTAATTCTAGAACTAAGCATCTTTCTTTGTGTAGATGTTTAATGCAGATCCAATTTGCAGATAATATATTCATTCAACAAAGATTTATAGAGCACCTGCTTTGGGTCAGAAATTGTGCTAGATGCTGGGGATATATGGTGAACAAACATTGACCTCTCCTCTCTCCCATTGCCTGGATCCTGGCCTAGTGTTGATTACCTTTTCCCTTCACATGTTCTCTCCTTCTCTGAGTTGGGCTGGGTGGGAAAAAATGGAAGAGGTAACAGGATTATTAATTATCTTCACCTCTTTTTTTCCCCAAATGCTAGAACATGCCAATTTATCTCCTTAGTTTTCAATAAAAATGGAATTTTTTATTTTACAAAGAAAATGTGTAACTAATATTTGTTCAGCATCTGCCATGTGTTGAACATGAGGCTGGACAATTTCATGTATTTTATCACTCATCAGCAGCCCCTTAGGAGTAAGTATACTGGCCCACGTTTTATAGATGAACTACTGAGGCCCTCAAAGGGTAAGTCAGTTACCTAATGACAAGCTGATATGTGGGCAGAACCATATCTCTCTGATTTATCAAATAAGAAAAAATCTTTAAGTTTTATCCTGCTGGAATACCAGCTTAGATAAGACCATGAACCTCTAGAAGGAAGACACTGGTCTATTCATCTCTGAACTCCTACCACCTGGCACACATTATCCTGTGTAATTGGACAATTATCAGATTCTTGGAATCAGAACAGACTTCTGAGGACTTGGAGTCTATTCTATATTTTATATGCATTCCAAAAATATGACCTCGCTACATCTGCCTTAAATATCTGTAGTTCATTGCGTAGGACAGGCTCCCTTATCCCATTCTTGTTCCTTCTTGGGTAATGTATCCCTTCTCCTGGAAGGCCAGTTCCCCGCCTGTAGTCCTGCCTAGCAGATACCCCTTCATCTCTTAGGCTTCACATCAAATGCCACCTTCCCTGTGAAGGCTTCCTCAGCTCTCTGGTTTAGAGTTCCTGATTTCTCCTTCCCGTGGTGTTTTTCCAGTCCTCCAAGGTATAAATCATCCTGCTGTGTTGAATTGTCTTTTGGCTTGACTCTCACTCTACGAGGCTGGAAGCGTTTTGAGGGCAGGAGCCGTTTCTTCTTCTTTGTACATAATGAGTGTCACATGGCAGATGGCCAATGAATATTTGTTGAATGAATAAAAATGAATAAATTAGCAGTATGCCTTGGAATTTATTAAAAAATCCGAGAACCATAATATTATAACCACAAACTTCATAAAGTTCCCATTGTCAAAAATAATAATCAAGAAAACCAAGAAGTTAGTGTTTTGGTTAATTTCAGGAAAAGAGTCAGAAATCACTTTATTAAACAATTCTGTATAGTAAGAATGGAGACCAGTAGAACCATCACTCTCTCCCAGAAGCAGATACTGTACAATGAGCTTTTTGTGGCTCTGAAGACAATGCTCCTACAGAGAAAAGCATGGTTAGCACTGCTGATTTGATAAAAAAAAATTTTTTTAATTGTATTTGGGTTCTGGGGTACATGTGCATGTCCTGCATCCTGCAGGATTGTTGCATAAGTACTTACATGCCATGGTGGTTTGCTGTCTCCATCTCCCCTCCCCTCATTGCCTACATCAGGCATTTCCCCCGGTGTTATCCCTCCCCTTCCTCCCCACTCCGCCATCAGCTGTCCGCCACTTGCCTCCCCTCCATCCCCCTACCTAGCCCTGTGAGTATTGTTTCCTTCCCTGTGCTTAAGTGTTCTCATTGTTCATCACCTGCCTATGAGTGAAAAAAACAGTGTTTGGTTTTCTGTTCTTGTGTCAATTTGCTGAGAATGATGGTTTCTAGGTTCATCCATGTCTCGATAAAGGATACAAACTCATCGTTTTTTATGGCTGCATAGTATTCCATGGTGTATACGTGCCACATTTTTTTTGTCCAGTCTATCATTGATGGGCATTTGGGTTGGTTCCAGGTCTTTGCTATCATAAACAGTGCCACAATGAACATACATGTGCATGTGTCTTTATAATAGAACAATTTATAATCCTTTGGATATATAACCAGTAACGGGATTGCTGGATCAAACGGAATTTCTATTTCTAGATCCTTGAGGAATTGCCACACTGTCTTCCACAATGGTTGAACTAATTTACACTCCCACCAACAGTGTAAAAGTGTTCCTTTTTCTCTACATCCTCTCCAGCATCTGTTGTCTCCAGATTTTTTAATGATCGCCATTCTAACTGCGTGAGATGGTATCTCAATGTGGTTTTGATTTGCATTTCTTTAATGACCAGTGATAATGAGCATTTTTTTCATATGTTTGTTGGTTGCATATTTGTCTTCTTTTGAAAAGTGTCTGTTTGTATCCTTCACCCACTTTTGAATGGGGTTTTTTTTTTTTTTTCCTGTAAATCTGCTTTAGTTCTTTGTAGATTCTGGATATCAGCCCTCTGTCTGATGGGTAGATTGCAAATTTTTTTTTCCCTTTCTGTTGGTTGCCAGTTCACTCTAATGATTGTTTTTTTTTTTTTTTTTTTTTTTTTTTGCTGTGCAGAAGCTCTTAAGTTTAATTCGGTTCAATTTGGCTATTTTGGCTTTTGTTGCCAATGCTTTTGGTGTTTTAGTCATGAAGTTTTTGCTTGTGCCTATGTCCTGAATGGTTTTGCCTAGGTTTTCTTCTAGGATTTTTATGGTGTTAGTTCTTATGTTTAAATCTTTAATCAATCTGGAGTTAATTTTTGTATAAGGTGTAAGGAAGGGGTCCAGTTTCAGCTTCCTGCATATGTCTAGCCAGTTTTCCCAACAGCATTCATCAAACAGGGAATCCTTTCCCCACTGCTTGTTTTTATCAGGTTTGTCAAAGATCAGATGGTTATAGATGTGTGGCATTGCTTCTGAGGCCTCTGTTCTGTTCCATTGGTCTATATCTCTGTTTTGGTACTAGTACCATGCTGTTTTGCTTAATGTAGCCTTGTAGTATAGTTTGAAGTCAGGTAGCTTGATGCCTCCAGCTTTGTTCTTTTTGCTTAGGATTGTCTTGGCTATGCAGGCTCTCTTTTGGTTCCATATGAAGTTTGAAGTGATTTTTCTGGTTCTGTGAAGAAGGTCAATGGTAGCTTGATGGGGATAGCATTGAATCCATAAATTACTTTGGGCAGTATGGCTGTTTTCACAATATTGATTCTTCCTAACCATGAGCTTGGAATGTTTTTCCATCTGTTTATGTCCTCTCTTATTTCCTTAATCAGTGGTTTGTAGTTCTCCTTGAAGAGATGTTTTACCTCCTTTGTTAGTTGTATTCCTAGGTATTTTATTCTTTGTAGCAATTGTAAATGGGAGTTGGCTCATGATTTGGCTCTCTGCTTGTCTGTTATTGGTGTATAGGAATGCTTGTGATTTCAGCACATTGATTTTCTATCCTGAGACTTTGCCAAAGTTGCTTGTCAGCTTAAGGAGATTTTGGGCTGAGATGATGGGGTCTTATAAATATACAATCATGGAGGACTCAAGATGGCGCTGTGAGAACAACCCAGGATTGGAGCTCTCGTTGAATCCGCAAACGGTGAGTCAGAGCCGCATTTCCAGACTGATCTTTGTTGCCCACAGAATGGGGAAACTCCCAAGTATAAAAAAGACACGGGATGCCAGGCAGTAGGTCTGCCTGGCGAAGCCGGCAGCCGGGGCGGTGGCGGCTGGCCCTACCCAGCAATCCCCACAGGGCGTGCTTGTCCGGGTGCCCTGTTGAACCAGCAACCTGAGACTTGAGAGGGCTGGACTTGAGACTGAACGAGACTTGGACAGTAGGCCAGCCCAGGGGATTGCAGGGACAGATCGTTTGGGACACCCAGTGGGACGAACAAAACCGCGATTTCAAACTATCCTGAGCAGACGGTCCGAGACGCTCTGTGGGGGAGGGGCGTCCACCACTACCGAGGCAACCCGCCCCAACTGAGATACACGCCCACTGCTGACGCAGCCAGCCGTTGCCGAGGCAACCCGTCCCTACTGAGATACACGCCCACTGCTGACGCAGCCTGCCGTTGCTGAGGCAACATGCTACAACAAAGAGACTCCGCCGCAGGGTGTGGCGGAGACCACAGCAGAGCCTGCAGGAACAGGGCGAATCACACAACAGCAGGGCGGAGCCTCGGCAGCCAAACAGTGGCTAGTCTGCCTTCTAGCTGGGTAGGACACCTCATCAGACATCGAAAAATAAAGCCCGAACCCCCCAACACAGAGCATTTGAGAAAAAAAGGGTTTTTTTTAATGAGCTCTGTTGCAGCAGAATCAAACATAGCAGCCTAACAGCCCTGAATGAACAACAGAGCTCACAGCTCAGCAATTGAGCTCCAAAAAAGTACAGACTGTCTCCTCAAGCAGCTCCCTGACCCCTCTATATCCAAAAGACTGACATTTGGCAGGCATCATCCTGGGACAGAGATAGCAGAAAAAGAAACGGGTAGCATCCCTCACTGTGCCACAGCTGCTAGAGGTGCACCCCAGACAAGCAGGGCCTGGAGTGGACCTCAGCAGTCGTACAGCGAAGGGGCTAGGCTGGTAGAAGGAAAACCAAGTAACAGAAATACTTCATCATCAACAATCTGGGTGTCCACTCAGAGACCCAATCGAAAAGTCAGCAGCTACGCAGACAACAAGTGGATAAACCCACAAAGATGGGAAGAAACCAGTGAAAAAAGGAGGAAAACACCCGAAACCAGAACACCTCACCTCCTAGAAAGGACCAAAACTCCTCACCAGCAAGGGAGCAAAGCTGGACGGAGAATGACTGTGACGAAATGACGGAATTAGACTTCAGAAGGTGGATAATGAGAAACTTTTGTGAGCTAAAAGAACATGTATTAAATCAAGGCAAAGAAACTAAGGAACTTAAAAAAAGTTATGAGGAAATGATAACAAGAATGGATAACTTAGAGAGGAATATGAATGAATTAAAGGAGCTGAAAAACACAATACGAGAACTTCACGAAGCATGCACAAGTTTCAGTAGCCGAATTGACCAAGCAGAAGAAAGAATATCTGAAGTCGAAGACCAACTCAATGAAATAAAACGAGAAACCAAGATTAGAGAAAAAAGCGCAAAAAGGAATGAACAAAGTCTCCAAGAAATGTGGGACTATGTGAAAAGACCTAATCTACGTTTGATAGGTGTACCAGAAGGGGACGAAGAGAATGAATCCAAGCTGGAAAATACTCTTCAGGACATCATCCAGGAAAACTTCCCCCACCTAGCAAGACAGGCCAACACTCAAATGCAGGAAATACAGAGAACACCACAAAGATATTCTGGAAGAAGAGCAACCCCAAGGCACACAATCGTCAGATTCAACAAGGTTGAAATAAAGGAGAAAATACTAAGGGCAGCCAGAGAGAAAGGTCGAGTTACCCACAAAGGGAAGCCCATCAGACTCACAGCAGATCTCTCGGCAGAAACACTACAAGCCAGAAGAGAGTGGGGGCCAATATTCAACATTCTTAAAGAAAAGAACTTTCAACCCAGAATTTCATATCCAGCCAAACTGAGCTTCAGAAGTGAAGGAAAAATAAAATCCTTTGCGAACAAGCAAGTACTCAGAGATTTTGTCACCACCAGGCCTGCTTTACAAGAGCTCCTAAAAGAGGCACTACACATAGAAAGGATCAACCAGTACCAGCCATTCCAAAATCACACTAAATGCTAAAGAGCATCAACATAATGAAGATTCTACAACAACTAACAGGCAAAACAGCCACTTAGCATCAAAATGGCAGTATCAAATTGACACATAACAATATTAACCCTAAATGTAAATGGACTAAATGCACCAATCAAAAGACACAGACTGGCAAATTGGATAAAAATCCAAAACCCATCAGTGTGCTGTATACAGGAAACCCATCTCACATGCAAGGATACACAAAGGCTCAAAATAAAGGGATGGAGGAAGATTTACCAAGCAAATGGAGAGCAAAAAAAAGCAGGAGTTGCAAGTCTCATCTCTGATAAAATAGACTTTAAAGCAACAAAGATCAAAAGAGACAAAGAAGGCCATTACATACTGGTAAAAGGATCGATAAAACAAGAAGAGCTAACGATCCTAAACATATATGGACCCAATGCAGGAGCACCCAGATACATAAGGCAAGTTCTTAATGACTTACAGAAGGACTTAGACTCCCACACAATAATAGTGGGAGACTTTAACACTCCACTGTCAATATTAGACAGATCAACCAGACAGAAAATCAACAAGGATATCCAGGGCTTGAACTCAGACCTGGAGCAAGCAAACCTGATAGACATTTACAGAACTCTCCACCCCAAATCCACAGAATATACATTCTTCTCAGCACCACATCACACCTACTCAAAAATTGACCACATAATTGGAAGTAAAGCACTGCTCAACAAATGCAAAACAACTGAAATCATAACAAACAGCCTCTCAGACCATAGTGCAATCAAGTTAGAACTCAGAATACAGAAACCAACCCAGAACCGCACAGCTTCATGGAAATTGAACAACTGGCTCTTGAATGTTGACTGGGTAAACAATGAAATGAAGTCAGAAATAAAGAAGTTCTTCGAAACCAATGACAACGAAGACACAACATGCCAGAATCTCTGGGACACATTTAAAGCAGTCTCTAGAGGAAAGTATATAGCAATAAGTGCCCATATGAGGAGAATGGAGAGATCCAAAATTGACACCCTATCGTCAAAATTGAAAGAGCTAGAGGAGCAAGATCAAAAAAACTCAAAACCCAGCAGAAGACAAGAAATAACTAAGATCAGAGCTGAACTGAAGGAGATTGAGACACGAAAAACCCTTCAAAAAATCAATAAATCCAAGAGCTGGTTTTTTGAAAAGATCAACAAAATAGACAGACCACTAGCCAGATTGATTAAAAAGAAAAGAGAGAACAACCAAATAGATACAATAAAAAATGATAAAGGGGAAATCACCACAGATTCCACAGAAATTCAAACCATCATCAGAGAATATTACAAACAACTCTATGCACATAAACTAGTAAACCTGGAAGAAATGGATAAATTCCTGGACTCCTGTGTCCTCCCAAGCCTAAACCAGGAGGAAGCTGAAATTATGAATAGACCAATAACAAGGTCAGAAGTCGAGGCAGCAATTAAGAGCCTACCACACAAAAAAAGCCCAGGTCCAGACGGGTTCACAGCTGAATTCTACCAGACACACAAAGAGGAGCTGGTACCATTCCTTCTAAAACTATTTCAAACTATCCAAAAAGAGGGAATACTTCCCAAATTATTTTACGATACCAACATCATCCTGATACCAAAACCTGGCAGAGACCCAACAAGAAAAGAAAACTTCAGGTCAATATCCATGATGAACATAGATGCAAAAATCTTCAATAAAATATTGGCAAGCCAAATGCAACAGCAAATCAAAAAACTTATTCACCATGATCAAGTAGGATTCATCCCGGGGATGCAAGGCTGGTTCAACATACGCAAGTCTATAAACGTAATTCACCACATAAACAGAACCAAAAACAAAAACCACATGATTATCTCAATTGACGCAGAGAAGGCATTTGACAAAATTCAACAGCCCTTTATGCTAAAAACCCTCAATAAACTCGGTATCGATGGAACGTATCTCAAAGTAATAAAAGCTGTTTATGACAAACCAACAGCCAATATCATACTGAACGGGCAAAAACTGGAAGCATTCCATTTGAAATTCGGCACTAGACAAGGATGCCCTCTTTCACCACTCCTATTCAATATAGTTCTGGAAGTTCTAGCCAGAGCAATCAGGCAAGAAAAACAAATAAAGGGTATTCAAATAGGAAAGGTGGAAGCCAAATTGTCTCTATTTGCAGATGACATGATAGTATACCTAGAAGACCCCATCGCCTCAGCCCAAAAACTCCTGAAACTGATAAGCAACTTCAGCAAAGTCTCAGGATATAAAATCAATGGGCAAAAATCACAAGCATTTGTCTACACCAATAACAGACTTAAAGAAAGCCAAATCAAGAACGAACTGCCATTCACAATTGCTACAAAAAGAATAAAACACCTTGGAATACAACTCACAAGGAACGTAAGGGACCTCTTCAAGGAGAACTACAAGCCACTGCTCAACGAAATCAGAAAGGACACAAACAGATGGAGAAACATTCCATGTTCATGGTTAGGAAGAATTAATATTGTGAAAATGGCTATACTGCCCAAAGTAATTTACAGAAGCAACGCTATCCCCATCAAGCTACCATTGACTTTCTTCACAGAACTGGAAAAACCCACCATGAACTTCATATGGAACCAAAAGAGAGCCCGCATAGCCAAGTCAATTCTAAGCAAAAAGAACACAGCGGGGGGCATCACACTACCAGATTTCAAACTATACTACAAGGTTACAGTCATCAAAACAGCATGGTACTGGTACCAAAACAGAGATGTAGACCAATGGAACAAAACAGAGGCACCGGAGGCAACACAACATATCTACAACCATACAATCTTTGATAAACCTGACAAAAACAAGCAAGGGGGAAAGGATTCCCTGTTTAACAAATGGTGTTGGGAAAACTGGCTAGCCATGTGCAGAAAGCAGAAACTGGACCCCTTGCTGACACCTTACACTAAAATTAACTCCAGATGGATTAAAGACTTAAACATAAGACCTGGCACCATAAAAACCCTAGAAGGAAATCTAGGCAAAACTATCCAGGACATAGGAGTAGGCAAGGACTTCATGAACAAAACACCAAAAGCATTGGCAACAAAAGCCAAAATAGACAAATGGGACCTAATCAAACTCCACACCTTCTGCACGGCAAAAGAAACAGTCACTAGAGTGGATCAGCAACCAACAGAATGGGAAAAAATTTTTGCAGTTTACCCATCTGACAAAGGGCTGATATCCAGAATTTACAAAGAACTCAAACGGATTTACAGGAAAAAAACAAACAAGCCCATTCAAAAGTGGGCAATGATATGAACCGACACTTTACGAAAGAAGACATATATGAGGCCAACAATCATATGAAAAAATGCTCATCGTCACTGGTCATCAGAGAGATGCAAATCAAAACCACATTGAGATACCATCTCACACCAGTTAGAATGGCGATCATTAAAATATCTGGAGACAACAGATGCTGGAGAGGATGTGGAGAAAAAGGAACACTTTTACACTGTTGGTGGGAGTGTAAATTAGTTCAACCATTGTGGAAGACAGTGTGGCGATTCCTCAAGGCCTTAGAAATAGAAATTCCATTTGACCCAGCAATCCCATTACTGGGTATATATCCAAAAGACTATAAATCATTCTACTATAAGGACACATGCACACGAATGTTTATTGCAGCACTGTTTACAATAGCAAAGACCTGGAATAAACCCAAATGCCCATTGATGATAGACTGGACTGGGAAAATGTGGCACGTATACACCATGGAATATTATGCAGCAATCAGAAATGATGAGTTTGTGTCGTTTGTAGGGACATGGATGAATCTGGAGAACGTCATCCTCAGCAAACTGACACAAGAACAGAAAATGAAACACCGCATATTCTCACTCATAGGTGGGTGATGAAAAATGAGAACACATGGACACAGAAAGGGGAGTACTAAACACTGGGGTCTATTGGGGGGAAAAGGGGAGGGCCAGTGGGAGGGGGAGATGGGGAGGGATAGCCTGGGGAGAAATGCCAAATGTGGGTGAAGGGGAGAAGGAAAGAAAAGCACACTGCCATGTGTGTTCCTACGCAACTGTCTTACATGCTCTGCTCATGTACCCCAAAACCTAAAATCCAATAAAAAATTAAAATAAATAAATAAATAAATAAATATACAATCATGTCTTCTGCAAATAGGGACAGTTTGACCTCTTCTATTCCTAATTGAATATCCTTTATTTATTTTTCTTGCCTAATTGCTCTGGCTAGAACTTCCAATACTATATTGAACAGGAGTGGTAAGAGAGGGCATCCTTGTCTACTGCCAGTTTATAAAGGGAATGCTTCTAATTTTTGCCCATTCAGTATGATATTGGCTGTGGGTTTGTCGTAAATAGCTTTTACTGTTTTGAGATATGTTCCATTGATACCTAGTTTATTGAGAGTTTTTAGCATAAAGCGCTGTTGAATTTTGTCAAAGGCCTTCTCTGCATCTATTGAGATAATCATGTGATTTTTGTCTTTGGTTTTGTTTATGTGGGGAATTATGTTTATAGATTTGCATATGTTGAACCAGACTTGCCTCCCCAGTATGAAGCCTACTTGATCATGGTGGATAAGCTTTTTGATGTGCTGTTGGAATTGGTTTGCCAGTATTTTATTGAAGATTTTTGCATCTATGTTTATCATGAATATTGGCCTGTAGTTTTCTTTTTTTAAGTATGTCTCTGCCAGATTTTGGTATCAGGATGACGTTGGTCTCATAGAAAGAGTTAGGGAGGATTCCCTCTTTTTGTATTGTTTGGAATAGTTTAAACAGGAATGATACCAGCTCCTCTTTGTATGTCTGGTAGAATTCAGCTGTGAACCTGTCTGGACCTGGAATTTTATTGGTTGGTAGGCTATTAATTGCTGCCTCACCTTCAGACCTTGTTATTGGTCTATTCAGGGTTTCAAATTCTTCTTGGCTTAGTCTTGCGAGTGTGCAAGTGTCAGGAATTCATCCATTTCTTCTGGATTTACTGGTTTATGTGCATAGAGTTGTTTGTAGTAATCTCTGATGGTAGTTTGTATTTCCGAGGAATTGGTGGTGATCTCCCCTTTATTGTTTTTTATTGCATCTATTCGGTTCTTCTCTTTTTTCTTTTTTATTAGTATAGGTAGCTGTCTATTTTATTGATCTTTTCAAAAACCCAGCTCCTGAATTTATTGATTTTTTGAAGGGTTTTTTGTGTCTCTCCTTAAGGTCTGCTCTGATCTTAGTTATTTCTTGTCTTCTGCTTACTTTGAGTTTTTTTGATCTTGCTCCTCTAGCTCTTTCAATTTTGATGACAGGGTGTCGATTTTAGATCTTTTCTTGTTTCTCATGTGGGCATTTATTGCTATAAATTTCCCTCTAGACACTGCTTTAAATGTGTCCCAGAGATTCTGGTAAGTTGTGTCTTCATTCTGATTGGTTTCAAAGAACATTTTTATTTCTGCCTTCATTTCATTGTTTTTCCATTTATCATTCAGGAGCAAGTTGTTCAATTTCTATGTGATTGTGTGGTTTTGATTGCTTTTCTTAATCCTGAGTTCTAATTTGATTGTGCTGTGGTCTGAGAGACTGTTATGATTTGCTTTCTTTTGCATTTGCTGAGAAGTGATTTACTTCCAATTATGTGGTCAATTTTGGAGTAAGTGCAATGTGCTGCTGAGAAGAATGTGTATTCTGTGGATTTGGGATGGAGTGTCCTGTAAATGTCTATTAGGTCCACTTGGTCCAAATCTGCGTTCAAGTCCTGGATATCCTTGTTGATTTTCTGTCTCATTGATCTGTCCAATATTGTGAGTGGAGTGTTAAAGACTCTCTGCAAGAGTCTAAATCTCTCTGTAGGTCTTTAAGAACTTGCTTTATGTATCTGGATGCTCCTGAATTGGGTGTATAAATATTTAGGATAGTTAGCTCTTCTTGTTGCACTGACCCTTTTATCATTATATAATGCCCTTCTTTTTCTCTTTTTATCTTTGTTGGTTTCAAGTCCATTTTATCAGAGACTAGGATTGCTACCCCCGCTTACTTTTGCTCCCCATTTGCTTGGTAAATCTTCCATCCCTTTATTTTGAGTCTATGTGAGTATTTGCATGTGAGATGGGTCTCCTGAATACAACACACTCATGGGTCTTGACATTTTATCCAGTTTGAGAGTCTAGGTCTTTTGATTGGGGTGTTTAGGCCATTTACATTCAACGTCAATATCATTATGTTTGAATTCGATCCTGCCATTTTGTTACTGGCTGGTTGTTTTGACCGTTAATTGACAAGGCTCCTTCATTGCATTGTTATTCTTTACCATTTGGTACATTTTTGCAGTGGCTGGTACTGGTTGTTCCTTTCCCTGTTTAGTACTTCCTTCAATAGTTCCTGTAAGGCAGGTCTTATAGCAATGGAATCTCTCAGCAATTGCTGTTCCATAGAAGACTTTATTTCTCCTTCACTTATGAAGCTTAATTTGGCTATGTAGGCTCTCTTATGAAATTCTGGGTTGAAATTTCTTTTCTTTAAGGATATTGAATATTTTGGCCCCCACTCCCTTCTAGCTTGCAGGGTTTCTGATGAGAGATCTGTTGTGAGTCTGATGGTCTTTCCTTTGTGGGTGACTCGACCTTTCTCTCTGGCTGCCCTTAGGATTTTTTCCTTCATTTCAACCCTAGTGAATCTAACAACTATGTGCCGCCTTGGGGTTGCTCTTCTTAAGCAATATCTTTGTGGTGTTCTCTGTATTTCCTGGATTTGAATGTTGGCCTGCCTTGTTAGGTTGGGAAAGTTCTCTTGGATTATATCTTGAAGAGTGTTTTCCAACTTGGATTCATTCTCCCCATCACATTCAGGTAGGCCAATCAAGCATAGATTAGTTTTTTTCATATAATCCCATAGTTCTTGGAGGCTTTGTTCATTAATTTTCACTCTTTTTTCTCTAATCTTGCCTTCTCATTTTATTTCATTGATTTGATCTTCCATCTCTGATATCCTTTCTTCTGCTTGATCGATTTGGCTGTCGAAACTTGTGTATGCCTCATGAAGTTCTCGTGCTGTGTTTTTCAGCTCCATCAAGTTGTTTATGTTCTTCTCTAAGCTGGTTATTCTAGTTAACATTTCGTCTAACCTTTTTTCAAGGTTCGTAGTTTCTTTGCATTGGATTAGAACATGGACTTTCAACTCAGAGAAGTTTGTTATTACCCACCTTCTGAAACCTGCTTCTGTCAGTTCGTCAGATTCATTCTCTGTCTTTTTTTGTTCCCTTGATGGTGAGGAGTTGTGATCCCTGGGAGGAGGAGAGGTGTTCTGTTCTTTGACGGTTTCATCCTTTTTGCGCTGTTTTTTTCCCATCTTCGTGGATTTATCTCCCTTTAATATTTGAAGTTGGTGATTTCAGGAGTCTCTGAGTGACGGTTTTTTTCTGTTGAGGTTGGAGCTGTATCTTTTTTGGCCTGTAGAGGGCGATGCTAGGCTCTCTAGGGTCAATCAGGTTGCTGGGTGGGTGGTCCTTCCCTGGAGTTTGTCTGCAGGTGAGGCTGGCCCCGCCTTCCCAATGGCTTCTCTTCTTCCCCAGCTGGAGCTTCCTGGTTGGGGTCAAGCTGCTGTATTTGCTGCCAAGCTCTCTGGCTAGGCTTCAGTTTGAGCTCTGTGGAGGTGGGGCCTGCCTCACCTTATGGACTATTTCCCTGCTTTCAACGCTGCCTCCCTCTGTGGGACCGTCCGTCTCGCTGACGTTAGTCCAACCCCCCACCTAGGTCCCTGCCACAGCTTCCCGCGTCCTGCGGTAGCTGCTGCTCCGATTTGCATCGACTACCCAGGGCGCCCCACCATCTGGCAGGGCTCTCGTGGACTGTGGGTTGAAGGAGGGATAAGGTAAGCACAGAATCCGAATCGGAGCACCAAGGGGGTTAAGTCCCCTGCCCCTCCGAGCCGGCTGCACGTTTCAGGTGGGGACGCGCCACCCCCACCTCCCAACCTCCCGTCTTGCTTTGCCCCCGGGGCAGCTCTCACCCTGCGGCCTAAATTCAGTGCCCTCTCCGTCCCACAGAAACGAACGGACACCTCGTTTGGAATTGTGAAGTCCTCTAGCCCTCTGCGTCTCATCTGATGGGCGCTGCATTCTGGTGCTGGCTTCTCTGGGCCTTCTTGGCGCCCCCTTTCTGCTGTTATGATTTATAATCAAACCGTCACTATTTGTGACTTAAATAATTATCTAACAGTGTTTCACAGACTTGAAACTACCAAGCAAAGGGGTCCTAACGTGCATTCTCTCTTAGGGAAAGACGAAGTCCAAGGCCAAAAGGACCTTTTGGTTGTCTGGTTGTTACTGTTTTCCTCCTTGGTTTAAGGAGTTAGAAATAATAGCATGAAGTGGAGATTCAGTCTGATTTGAAACGTGTTATGCTTAGCAAGACAATTCCAGATAGCAAAGCAATTAATTGATCAAAGCTGTCTCCCTTTGTGTTTTTCTACATTTTTCTCTAGAAAGAGAGTCCCGTGTATTTTTGTTTTTCTTACTCATATGTGAAGCTGTGCAAAGAAAATCTGAATAACATATGTCCAGTTTTCTAGAAGTTTCAGTCTTTCATATAATAAAGTCTGCCTACAGATCATCGGGATTGGAACAAGTATGAAAATGATCTTCCCTGCAAAAGGATCTATGTAATAAGAGCTGTCATTTACCAGACCCTACTGTGTGCCAAGTGCTTTCCAGACATGGTGTGTTTAACTCTCACCACCCAGCCTCTGTCAGTGGTGCTAACCCTACACTGCTACTGCCGACATGGAACACTATTATCTTATGCCGGGTGGAAGGGGAACCCTCGTCTCTCAATGTTCTATTTATTGCATAACAACCAAGACGAGTCTTTCACATTCTAAGACGGATCCTGTTGGTCCTCTGCTAAAAACCCTCCAGGGGTTCCCCATCTCACAAAATGAGAATGGCTCCCTTTACTACGGAAGTTCTGCGGGACCTGCTCCCTGCACCAACTCACCTTTCTGGTCTCATCTCCTGCCACCTTCTCCCTTTCACTCTTTCTGCTCCAGCCTTTCTGGCCTCCTTGATGCTTCTTAAACATACCAGGCAACCTCTCATCACCTTGCATGTCTTCATCTCAGGGTCCTTGTGCCTGCTCTTCTCCCTGCATGGAATCCTCCCCCCGATCTCCACGTGGTTGGCTCCTGACTCCTTCAGTCTGTATTCAGATGTTCACATCTTCATGATACATTTTTGATGACTACATTTAAAACTGGACCCCTCTGGTACACACTCCCTTGGCTCTTTCTCTTTTCTTTTTTTTTTTTTTGAGATGGAGTTTCGCTGTTGTTACCCAGGCTGGAGTACAATGGAGCGATCTCGGCTCACCGCAACCTCCGCCTCCTGGTTTCAGGCAATTCTCCTGCCTCAGCCTCCTGAGTAGCTGGGATTACAGGCGTGCACCACCATGCCCAGCTGATTTTTTGTATTTTTAGTAGAGACAGGGTTTCACCATGTTGACCAGGATGGTCTTGATCTCTTGACCTCGTGATCCACTCGCCTCGGCCTCCCAAAGTGCTGGGATTACAGGCATGAGCCACTGCACCCGGCCTCTTTCTCTTTTCTTTATAGTTTCATTCTTTTTTTTTTTTTTTTTTTTAACTAGAGTTTCACTCCATTGCCAGGCGCCAGGCTGGAGTGCAATGGCGTGATCTCGGCTCACTGCAACCTCCGCCTCCTGGGTTCAAGCACTTCTCCTGCCTCAGCCTCCCGAGTGGCTGGGAGTACAGGCACATGCCACCACGCCCAACTAATTTTTGTATTTTTTAGTAGAGACGGTGTTTCACCATGTTGGCCAGGATAGTCTCGATCTCTTGACCTCGTGATCTACCCGCCTCGGCCTCCCAAAGTGCTGGGATTACAGGTGTGAGCCACTGCGCCGGGCCTCTTTATAGTTTCCTTATAGTCTGTATACTTTTCTTATTTATTTTACTTATGGCTATCTTTATTTCCCACCTCCACTGTCTATTCATTATATGCACTAGAATGTAAGCTTCTTGAGGGCAGGCACACTTGTGTTTGTTTTCTTTACCTCAGTTGCTTAGCACATGACAGGTGCTCAGTAAGGAAGCCCAACAGGCTGAATGTGGTTAAATAACTTGGCTTGTGTCACACAGCTATTAATATGATTTGGATTTGTGTCCCCACCCAAATCTTATGTTGAATTTAATTTCATAATTTAATTTCATAAGGTGCCAGGAGGCACCTGGTGGAAGGTGATTGGATCATAGTGGCGAATTTCTCCCTTGCTGTTCTCATGATAGTGAGTGAGTCCTCATGAGACCCGGTTGTTTGAAAGTGTGTAGCACCTCCCCGTCTCTCTCTTCTTCCTGCTCCAGCCATGTAGGATGTGGCTCCTTCCTCTTCGCCTTGTGCCACGATTGTAAGTTTCCCGAAGCATCCCAGTCATGCTTTCTATATAGCCTGCAGAGCCATGAGCCAATGAACCTTTTTTTTTTCCTTTTTATTGCATTTTAAGTTTTGGGATACATGTGCAGGACATGCAAGATAGTTGCATAGATACACACACGGTAGTGTGATTTGCTGTCTTCCTCCCCTTCACCCACTATCCTTCCCCTATTCCCCCCAATAGACCCCAGTGTGTAGTGCTCCCCTCCCTGAAACCTCTTTTCTTTATAACTTACCCAGGTATTTCTTTATAGTGATGTAAGAATGAATTAATACAGCTATCAACAAAGGTGCAAGGCATCCAGCCCAGGCCTTTCTCAGACTGGGGCCAATGCTGTTCCCTTTCTGCAGCACTAAGTCTGCATCTCTTTGTGGTCAAAAAGAAAAAAAGGATTAAAGGGATGTATGTATGTAAATTGCTGGGAACTCTTATGGGACTGGTGGTGTATTTTCACCAGGTTTGGTGAAAAAGAAACACACAATGGAGAAGCCAGGCCTGAATCTAGATCCTGGGTCTCCGCTTTCTAGCTGTGCGACCACAGCCAAGTTATTGCACTTCTCTGAAATGCAGTTTCCTCCTCTACAACAAGAGGATGGTTGATGGTACCTGGAAAGTGGGATCATTATAAGAATCAAATTATACATTCAGTGTATACAGAGCGGGTAGAATCAAGGTAAGAGTACCATAGATTTAGGTTAGTACAGTGTGAAATGATAAGAGTTATTAGTGCTTGAGTGTTCTCAGATTTTCTACCCACTTCCTGGTTATTAAAAGGAATACTGGCCGGGCGCGGTGGCTCGAGCCTGTAATCCCAGCACTTCGGGAGGCCGAGGTGGGTGGATCATGAGGTCAAGAGATCGAGACCATCCTGGTCAACATGGTGAAACCCCGTCTTTACTAAAAATACAAAAAATTAGCTGGGCATGGTGGTACACGCTTATAATCCCAGCTACTCAGGAGGCTGAGGCAGGAGAATTGCCTGAATCCAGGAGGTGGAGGTTGCGGTGAGCTGAGATCGTTCCATTGCACTCCAGCCTGGGTAACAGCAGCTAAACGACGTCTCAAAAAAAAAAAAGGAAAAAAAAAAAAAAGGAATACTAACTTGACCCAGTTCACTCTTTCTTTTTTTTTTTTGAGACGGAGTTTCGCTCTCGTTACCCAGGCTGGAGTGCAATGGAGCGATCTCGGCTCACCGCAACCTCCGCCTCCTGGGTTCAGGCAATTCTCCTGCCTCAGCCTCCTGAGTAGCTGGGATTACAGGCACGCGCCACCATGCCCAGTTAATTTTTTGTATTTTTAGTAGAGACGGGGTTTCACCATGTTGACCAGGATGGTCTCGATCTCTTGACCTTGTGATCCACCCGCCTCGGCCTCCCAAAGTGCTGGGATTACAGGCTTGAGCCACTGCACCCGGCCCCAGTTCACTCTTTCTCTTCTCCCCATATCACTCAATGGAAGAGACATCCAATGTGTGTATTTAAGTTGTATGTTTCTTGCATGAGGTTCAAGACATACAAGCTAGTGCTACTTGAAATTACAGTTGACCCCTAAAAATGTTAGGATTAGGGATGTCAACCCCCTGTGTGGTCAAAAATCTACATAATTACAGTTTGATTTCATCAGAGCTTAACTGCTAATAGTCTACTGTTGACTGGAATCCTTACCGATAACATAGCTGAGTGACACATGTTTTGTATGTTGTATGTATTTTTTTACTGTGTTATTACAGAAAAGTATGAGAAAAAATGTTGTTAGAGAAAATAAGGAGGAAAAAACCATTCATTAAGAGGAAGTGCATCATCATATAGGGTCTTAATCTTTGTCATCCTCATACTGAGTAAGCAGAGGGGACGAGGAGGAGTTTGTCTTGCTGTCTCGGGGCTGCAGACATGGAAGAAAATCTGCATATCAATGGACCTGCACAGTTCGAACCTGTGTTGTCCAAGTCAATGTATTTTTAGCTGTTTGAACTCTGCTCTTTCGCTGGTACACTGCCCCAGGAGCTGAGCCCAGTAGGATTTAGCTCTATAAGAAGGACACTAATATTATTCAATTTTTTCACTGCCATCTCCTCTGACAGAGCCTGGTCTCCTTTATCCCTAACACATTCCCAATTCTCCATCCAGATTGTGTTAGCTTTCACATACCATTACTGCTGTAAATAATTAACCACTTCCCTTCACAGCAAGCTCACTGCCTATTACTGTGAATTATTTACAGAAGAAACTCTGACTTGAGAAACTAAGATAATGGCACAAGTTATTTATGTAAAAGGAACATGAGCTTTCTCAGACTTCACTTCTGCTTTCCAACTTCCCTTATTGCAATTCTTGGTACTTGTCCAGCACTTTGGAAGCATTAACCAAGTCAGTTTCACAGTTAATCTCTCATAAAAATGGGAGAAGTTACTGTCCCCACTGAACAGAGGGATAAAGGGATTAGCTGGACGTGGAATCTTGAGAGGATGCCCTTTCAAGACCCATGGCCAGAGGAATCCCTGGAGGGGGAGACCAATTTCCCCTATAACCCATTCAAGGTGTAGTGCAAATGTGCCTTATATTTCAATTTAGGTATCATTCAGGAAAACAGAAAAGATATAAAGACATTTTCTACTTGCTTTATACATGCTACTCATAATGACAACAGGAATTTATTCTTGTCAAGCTAGTTCTTGACCCCTCTTATAGTTTTTAAAAGACTACCCTTAGTATTTTTCCGTCCACACACACAGGAGAGGAGTTGTATAAGGACCATAAAATGACTTCCATTGTGGAAATCCTTCCACATCTAAGCATTGTCCTCCACACTCTATTCCCCCATCCTCATTCTGTTGCCAAAATTTGAGAGGTAGAAATTAATTACACTCTTTTTTCGAACTGAGTTCAGAACAGGATGAGAAATACGTGTCAGACAACTAAAGGGCAAAATACCACTTTCATTATGGATAATGCTAAATTAGCGTGTCTCGGATCTGCAGCAACTTTCAGGCATTCTAGTTTTTAACCCCTGAGTTGAGACTTTAGGATGATGCATTCGAGGGAAAGTTGGGGGTCTATGAAGCTATCACTCTTACCCAGAACACCTGCCTTAAGTCTACCAAGCCTGAAGAGTGAGACCAAAAGAAAATGAGGTTTGGGAACTGCCACTAGAATGCAGGCGTGAGTCTACGCCCCTCCTGGCTGCAGTGCAGTAGGCAGGTAGGTTTAAAGAGAGAGACACCACTGAGACAGATCCACATATGCTTATTTATTTTCACTGATGTCACCTATGAGGTGGTCATCACTACACCCAGAAAGGAGGGGTAGAAGGGTTACTTAAATACCGGTTCACTGTAGGAGCAGAAGTTTCTGCATGGAAACATGGAGGCTGGGAAGAAGGGTGACCTCTAATGTCCCTCTTAAAGATTCTGGCCCCAGACCATGATGCTCAGACCATCTGTTTTGGTCAAGACTTTTGTGGTTGCAATTGACAGAAACCCCATCTCAAAGTTGTTTAAGCAAAAGGGACTATAGTAGCTCATCAAACTGCCAAATCCACTCACTTTGAACATGGAACGTTAGGAGATGAAAGGGTATCATTGGAACTCTGTCTGGCTTTTTCCTTCTCTTGACTGTTTTCCTTTATTGTGGCACCATTCTCGGGCAAGATGTTGGCTGGTGGTAACTGGGCGGCTGCCAGCTTCCATCCCCTGCGTGATCCTGGTGGGGCATGGGGTGGGGGAAAGAGTCTGTCTTCTTCAACTGCTCCAACAAGCATAACTGTGTTTTGTGGGCCTGGGTTGGGTCATGTACCACTTCTGAGCCAATCACAGTGGCCGTGGAGATTAAATGCTTTGTGTATTAGTTCTTGCATGGCTGTAACAAAATACCTGCGACTGGGTAATTTATAAAGAAAGGAGTTTTAACTGGCTCACTGTTCTACAGGCTGTACAGCAATCATAGTGGCAGCTGCTTCCGGGGAGGCCTTAAGCAGCTTTGACTCATGGCAGAAGGCAAGGCAGAAACAGGTTGTCTTCACATGGCCGGAGCAGAAAGAAGAGAGAGGTAGGGGAGATGACACATACTTTTAAACTACCAGATCTCACGAGAACTCACTCACTATCACCAGAACAGTCCCAATGCAAGGAATCCACCCCCACAATTCAGTCACCTCCCACCAGCCCCCACCTCCAGTATTGGTAATTACAACTGGACATGAGATTTGGACCGCAACACAGGCCCAAACCATATCCCTGGTTGGCCGGACCTGAATCCTATGCTATCCCTCCATCCATTGAGATAAAGATGTAGAGAGAAAGCTTTACCCAAATCACGTGGACTGAGACTGGGGGAGGTAAAGGGTCCTCAAGGAATATAGAGTGCTATGACCAGGAGACTCAGAAAAAAAATCACAGCCTTTTGTCCTTTCTCTGATCCCTTTGGATTTGTTTTTAAATAAACTTTATTTTAGTATAGTTTAGATTTACAGAGTCATTGTAAAGATATATTCCATGCTCCGTTTCCTCTGTCACTAATATCCGACATTACTACCGTACATTTGTCACATTTAATGAACCAATACTGATACATTGTTATTCACTGATGTCCATATGTAGTCAGATTTCCTTAGTTTTTAGTTAATATCATGTTGCATTGAGGCATCCTGTCTCCTTAGATTCCTCTTGGCTGTCAAAGTTTCTAAGATTTTTCTTTGTTTTTGGTGACCTTGCCAGTTTTGAAGAATGTTGATCAGGTGTTTTGTAGACTCTCCCTCAGCTGGGATTTGTCTGATGTTTTTCTCTTAATTAGGTTAGGGTTATGGATCTTTCGGAGGAAGACCACAGAGGTAAAGAACGTTTCTTATCACATCATATCAGTAGTACATGCTATCAGCATGTCTTGTCACTGTTGATGTTTACTTTGATGTGACATGAGGCGGCTTTTATCAGGTTTTCCAGCTGGAAAGGCACTCATTTTTCTATCTTTTCATACTGTACTCTTTGGCAAATTGTCACTACACATAGTTTGCACGTAAAAAATGGGAATTATGCTCTAACTCTTTGAGGCTGCGGTATCTGCAATAATTATGTGGAATCCTTCTGTGCAGGAGACTTGTCTATTCGCCTTCATTTATTTGTTAGATTGGTGCAAAAGTAACTGCAGTTTTTGCCATTTACAACTGCAGTTACTTTTGCACCAAGCTCGTATTTATTTAGTCATTTATGTATATCACTGTGGACTCATGGTTTTCTTTATGCCTTGGGTTATAATCCAATTCATGTTATTATTTTTATGTTTTGCTCAAATCATCTCAGCTTTGGTCAGTTGGGAGGCTCTTCTTTTATTTTTTTTTGAGCGAGAAATGTTGGAATGTATTGATATCGCTTAGATTCCACAGATAAATTTAGATAATTGACATTTTACGTTTGAATGTTTCAAATTGCAAACTTTATATAGCCCTCCATTTGCATATTTAGTTGTATATATATATATTTTATTGTGTTTTAGGTTTGGGGGTACATGTGAAGAACACGAAGGATTGTTGCATAGGTACATACATGACAATGTGGTTTGCTGCCTTCCTCCCCATCATCTATATCTGGCATTTCTCCCCTTGTTATACCTCCCCAACTCCCCACCCACCCACTCTCCCTCCCCTAGTTCCCCCCAACAGACCACTGTGTGTGATGTTCCCCTCCCTGTGTCCATGTTCTCATTGTTCAACACCGCCTATGAGTGAGAACTTATGGTAGGTGTTTGATTTCCTGTTCTTGTGTCAGTTTGCTGAGCATGATAGTTTCCAGGTTCATCCATGTCCCTACAAAGGACATGAACTCATCATTTTTTATGACTGCATGGTATTCCATGGTGTATATATGCCCCATTTTCCCTGTCCAATGTATCATTGATGGGCATTTGGGTTGATTCCAAGTCTTTGCTATTGTTTCAATTGGCTCCCATGTATTTCTTCACTTTTTGGTATCCTGGTATGATGAGATGCTCTGGTCTCCTCTTACATATTTATGTATTTCCTATCCCAATTCTAGAGTCAATCGCTTCTCTAGAAGGTCCTGCTTCCTTTCATTGAAGAACGGTTTTAGAGACCAAGATAGGGATGTGGTATGTGCTTGTTGCTTCTAGGCTCTTGCAGTGGGCAGAGCAAGGAAATACATATGTATGTACTAACCAGTGTATATATGCATATCGTTAACTATGTCTATATATAACCTCTATATTAAACCAAAAATGAATTGATACTCGTGTGTAGGACACAGATCCAGGACCAGATGAATCATTCTAGCCTTCTCCCCTTGCTTGTCTGTAACTTTCCACTCCAACAGTAAAAAACCTGGCTTCCACCTTTGCCACCCATTTACTAAATTGTTCATTTCCAGTATGAATGTACAGTGGTTTCATAATTGTTAACCCCTTCTCCCTTTGGCTTTGGTGCTTTGCTTACATTTCTATTTACCTTGCCTTTCCACTAGCTCCACTGTCCAATCAGGTAGCCACTAACCACTTGGGGCTATTTAAACACAAATTTAAATGAATTAAAATGAAGTACAATGAAAAGTTCAGTCCCTCAGTTACACTAGCCATATTCAAGTGCTTTATTGCTACCTGTGGCTAATGGACAGTGTAAATATAGCACATTTCCATCATTACATAAGATGCCATTGAGCAGTCTAGAACTTGCCCAATTCTGTGTTCTTCTGCTACATGTCTGGTAGCCAAAAGCCAGTTCTGTTTTCTTAGCTTTGGCTCTGAGGTCAGATATGAGACCTCCTCCATACCCAAGTGGGGGAGTTGAGCCATATGCTGAGAACTGCATGATGAAGCTACAGGCTCTGCCCTGAAGAGCACAGCACTATGTGATGGAGGGATATACAAGCTGTCAAAGCCCATAGAGAAGCGCAGGACTGAGGCTGGGAGTTGATAAGAGAAAGCATCCCAAGGGAGGCTTGAGCTAGGTCTGGAAGATTGCAGCTAGGATTGAAAACCTGCCAAGGACAGACCTGGGGAATGGAATAGCGTGTTCGGCATATGGGGTGTGCTACTGCTCTGAGTGCCATGTTTGCGGAATGTGGCGTTGGAAGAGTCAGTAGGTTTGGAAAGGTGAGCATGTTTTGAAACATGGAGAAAGAGGCAGGGCATAGACTTGGAAGGTTATCTGTGGGTAGATTATGTCTTGCAAGCAATATGGGACTTTATAATGAAGGTTGTGGGAGTTGGAAGAGAATTTTAAGCTGGAGAATGATGTGTTTTTATCTCTATTTTAGAAATATCACCCCGGTGGCTGTTGGATATTGTTTTGGGAGGTGGAGCTGGAAATAGAAGATATGGTTAGCAGGCAGGGAGAAGAGGATCCGGATTTTTTTCTTTTCAGTTCTCATCTCCTTCAACCTCCTTGTCATTCTTGCCACCTCCTACTTCTTGAAACTCTAACCTTCATGGATTTTCTTGCCAATCTTCTCTCCTAGGCTTCTCACTTTCCTGTCTGTTTTTCTTGAGTATATTAGTTTTCTGCTGCTGTCATAACAAATCACCACAAATTTAGTGGTTTAATATAATACAAAATTATCATATTAAAGTTCTGTAGTGTAGAAGATCTGACCCATGCCTCATGGAGCTAAAATCAAAGTGTCAGCAGCACTATTTCCTTCTGGAGGCTGGAGGGCAGAATCTGTTTCCTTGCCTTTTCCAGATTTAGAGGGTGCCCACATTCCTTGGCTCCTGGCCCCCTCTTTCTTCCTTAAAGCCACTAATGAAGTGTCAAGTTCTTCCCAGACTGTATCACTCTGACTTCTCTTCTGCCTCCTTTTTCCACTTCTAAGGGTGCTGTGACTGCCTTGGATCACCCATGTCATCCAAAACAATCTCTTCATCTCACAGTTCTCAACATAATCCCATCTGCAAAGTCCCTTTTGCCATGTAAAGTGACAGAGTCACAGGTTCCAGGGATTAGGGAGTGGCCTTTGTTGGTGGGGGGCATTATTCCACCAACCACGTTGAGTATGCCACAGACTGTACTAGTTCATTCTCACATTGCTATAGAGACATACCTGAGACTGGAGAATTTATGAAGAAAAGAGGTTTAATTGACTCAAAGTTTCACAGGAGTAAGGAATCATGGTTGGGGCAGCCTCAGGAAACTTACAATTATGACAGAAAGCAAAAGGAAAGCAAGGCACATCTTCACATGGCCAGAGCAGGGGGAAGAGAAAGAAAGGGAGAGGCGCTACACACTTTCAAACAACCGGATTTTCTGAGATGTCTATCATGTAACAGCACTGGGGGGATGGTGCTAAATCACCAGAAACCACCCCCATGCTCCAGTTACCTCCCACCACTTTCAACACTGGGGGATTACAATTCAACATGATATTTGGGTGGGGACACAGAGCCAAACCATATCAGAGACATTTCTGGAGTTCATTTCTGTGTTCACATCCATCCTTGGCTTTTTACACTGGTCCAGCTCCTGGACTCACATTTAGAATCTGTTAGTATCTCTGTGTTAAATATTTGGAAAAATTCCTTGTGAAGAAAGGGAAAGTTTGTTTTGTAGACCTACCAAAGATAGAAGGATCATACAAATGGCGGTAGGATTGGTCCCAGCGTTGGAGAGCCCCCACATTACCTGGGCTAAGGAACATTGTCAGGTTTACGGTCCAGCTGTGTGAGGGAGAAGAATAATATCTAGAAGTCCACACCAGGCAGAGCCCACTGTGCTTCTCAGAGGAGCCAGAGAGGTGGCAGGAGGTCAAGGGAAAAATGCCAGGATCAGAGGAATGGGCATGAGCAGATGGAGCTGTTCATAGGAGCCGGAGCAGAATGAGCACAGAGGGAGCCATGCAATCTCGAAGGGCAGCTTGTAACTGGATATAGACCTCAGTTGTGGCAAATTAGGATCCCACTTTTCCCAGAAACAGAGATTGTCAATTTTTTAATGGGAACAGACACAGGGAATTTTGAAGAGTGAAGCTTGCTTTGCAGACTGATTTCCGGTGATATCAGACTTCATTAACAGAGGTGGCTACCTAGAACGACAAAGGTAACTACTGTTTCTTGAGCATTTACCATGTCCTGGGCTCTTTACAACCATTCCTGCAGGCTATATTTAAACAATGAAGGAACTGAGACCAAGAGAGATAGAGAAGGGGGAGCCAGGATTTATATCAAGGTCTATATAATGCCCAAACCAGAGCTCTTTCTAACACAGTGTATTGGAGGGAAGTAGCTGGAAAAAGACACAGGGAGGTAGTGATCCACTGAAGACTAAAATCCCTGGAGCCCCAAGCCTCTCTTGTGGTGTCATCCTGGAGATGAAAATTCACAAACAGGAGAGTCCCAAAGGAGGCTGGTGATGATGGGAGAGGGCCTGAGAACTGTATATGGGAACTTTTCTGTGGGAACTTAGTTTGGTATAGAGAGGACTTGGGAAGAAGCTGTTTTCTTTTTCCAAAAACCTGAGGGTTGACCTGTGGAAGAACAACCAAGCAGAAATTACAGGGAAGTAGATTTCTGTCTCTTAGGGGGAGGGCTCTCTTGCTATCCTGTCTCTTCAACTTTGGGTGAAACACTGTGATGCTGATGGCATATTGCATGGGGTGTCTGCCCTCTTTTCAAGAGTTCTGCAGGGCTTGTCTGAACAGTTATCTGTTCAGGTGTGATTCAGTGAGGATTCGGCCCTGAAGGCAAACAGCACAGGTGCACAGGTGCCCGAAAGATTCTTGTAACTCTAGGATTCTCTAAATATGGGATTTTCCTTTCTTTTGTTTGCCTCTCCATTATTTGTCCACTTCTTAGAGCTCTTTAAACCCCATCTTTTTCCAGGGAGCTTTCCCAGATCACTGCAGTAACCAAGATGTAGCCTCCTTTGAAGGTATATATTTTTTCAAATAGATCAGGGGCCAGTACACTTGTAAAGGGTCGGGTAGTAAATGTTTTAGGTTTTATGAAATAAGTGGTTTCTTTTGTAGCTACCTAGCTCTGCCACAGTAGTATGAAAATAGCCATAGATAGAACTCAACAATGAGATGGCTATATTCAAATAAAACTGTATTTATAAAATCAGGTGGGGCAGGGACTCAATTTAGCTTCAGAAGAGTCATTTGCTGACCTCAATCAAGACCATTTGTTCTGCAAAAAATGATGTCTTATTTAGAATTGCCTCTGGCCATAAAGCAATGCATTACTATTTAAGTCTTTAATTACTCTTTATTGTTTTTTCATGTTGTGTGGGCCCTATTTCCTTTATCAGATTGGAATACAACTTAGGGCAGAGGCTCATCCTCTTCCAGGAGCCTCACGAATCTACCACTATGACTCCAACCGACTCCAATGCAACTTAATAAGATTTATGACTTTGAACAAAGAGTCACAGTATCATTGACATTTATGTAGACCAGCATGAACTACAGAAATGAATGGGTTCAAAACCCCACTTTCTTAGATGGGAACTCTAAAGCCTGGACAAGGGCTTCCTCTTTCCCAACATCCCATGACCAGTTAGAACCTGATCCCCCGATGTGTCCGCCAGGGGTCTCATTCTGCCCTGTTGGGAAACCCTGGCAGTTTATGCCGCACCAGGCAATCACCCACTGTGGGTCTGCTATTTTCCAGGCAGAGATCCAGAATCTGGAGACCCAGGGATGAGGGAAGCTCAGCATTCTTTTTTGAGATGTATGTGAAGTTGAGACAGGGGAGTCAGATATGTGCGTCATGCAGCCTCTGGCGAATTCTCCAATGCACTTTGTTTCATTGGACAGGACCACACATAGAGCCCTCTTAACAGTAATGGTTACACTGTTGGTAGGACTGTAAATTAGTTCAGCCATTGTGGAAGAATAGTGTGGTGATACCTCAAGGATCTAGAAACCAGAAATACCATTTGACCCAGTAATCCCATTACTGGATATATACCCAAAGGATTATAAATCATTCTGCTATAAAGATATATGCACATGTATGTTTATTGCAGCACTATTTACAATAGCAAAGACTTGGATCCACCGAAATGTCCATCAATAATAGACTGGATAAAGAAAATATGGCACATATACACCACGGAATACTATGCAGCCATAAAAAAGAATGAGTTCATGCCCTTTGCAGGGACATGCATGAAGCTGGGAGATATCATTCTCAGCAAGCTAACACAGGAACAGAAAACCAAACACCACATATTCTCACTCATAAGTGGGAGTTGAACAATGAGAGCCCATGAACACAGGGAGGGGAACATCACACACCGGAGCCTGTCAGGGGGTGGGGGGCAAGGGGAGGGAGAGCATTAGGACAAATACCTAATGCATGCAGGGCTTAAAACCTAGATGACAGCTTGATGGTGCGGTAAACCGCCATGGCACATACACACCTATGTAACAAACCTGCACATTCTGCACATGTATCCCAGAACTTAAAATAAAATATAATAAATCAACAATAATGGCTGCCACTGATTGGGAATTTCCACATACCCGATACTCTGTTAATCCCGTATAATGCATTTAATTCTCTTTCCTTGGATGACTTCAGGCCTTCTTACCATGAACATATTAAAATGTTAATTAAGAGAACACGCCGTGACATATACATATTCTCCATTAAGTGTGTTGCTTCATTAACTGTCTTACTGCTTACAGGCAATGGGAATTTCTGGGTGACCTCAGTCAGCTAAAAATTACCTCAATGACAGGGGAAAAGTGAGGCTATTTCAAGAGTCAGGCCTCAAGGCTTCACAGTGTTCTGGCAGCTGAGGCTGCTGAGGGCATAATCTCTGCAGTGCCCTCAGGTGATGGGCTTTGGAGAGACACACTCCTGCTTCTAAACCAAGTCAGCTCTCAGAGCGGTGTGCACATAGTAATTCCTGATATTCGCTAAGCCCCATCTTCTGATGAAATCATGTATTAGTGAGAGGATTTTAGCCATTGCCAGGCCAAATTCTCTCTGTAGCTGGGTAGATGAACCAAATAATATTAGGTCAACTCTTTTAAACTATCAGCTGCACTTATATGGTCTGGTATGATAGGCACTTCATATTTATTGACTGATTATTTTTCCAAAAATAAGAATTCTCATAGCGTTTATAACACAATATGCATACAACTGATTTTCTGTAAAACTCCAGGGGCTGGACAGCAAGCCTCCTTCCAGCCCCAGTCCTTTCTTATTTATTTACTTCCGCCCATAGCTGACGGCCAATGTGTTCATTAAAAACAATGCAATTTTTTTTGCATTGTTTTCCAATGAGAAACAATGCAGGACACTTCTCTCTTTTGTCCTCAGTCACCATACCTAGATTCAAGCCAACCTTTTTTCTGTGTCCACTGGGATGCCCATAAATTCGCATCTGAGCAGAGAGAACACAGGAGGAAGAATCAGTGATGTCAGCCAAGATTCTGTTTCCTAAAAGCTGCATTCAAAACTGAGTTGAAGTCTGTTACAATGCAAGTTCTAGGGAAAAGATGACATTCATCCAGCATGACAGCACGGTGCATTTTATAAAAGTGCAATCACATTGAGCTTGCTGGGGTTGACCTAATCAGACCAGGCAGAGACATGGGAGGCCGAGAATTGGAGGTGTGTTTATTTCACCAGGGAAAGCAGTGGAAAAATACAAGGAGAAAGAACTAGATGGGGAGGGCCAGATTATAGGCCCAGATTTGCTGCTCCCACTTTGGGGCAGATTATTTAATTTCTCATAGGAAAAATGAAGGAGCAGTAGAGAGGCAGGCATTAGATAGTCTCTAATGTCCCATCCCGCTCTGACATTCAGAGATTCTCTGGAATCAGGAAACATCACCTTGATTCTTCATCAGACCATGAGACATCCTGCAGTGGATTGAATAAAGCCCCTGCCCCCTAAAAGATATGTTTCTGTCCTAGTCCTTGGAAACTGTGAAAGGGATTTTATTTAGAAAAAGGTATAATTAAGATTTTTATTTTTATAAAGATCTAATTAAGAATCTTATGATGGGAATATCATCCTCGATTATTTGGGTGGATCCTAAATCCAGTGACAAGTATCCTTACAAGAGAGAGACACAGGGGAGAGGCAACGTGAAGATGGAGGCAGGGATCGCTGTGATGTGGTCACAAGCCCAAGAAAGCCAGGGCAGCCACCAAAATTTGTTGAGGGCAAGGAACAGATTCTGCCCAGAGAAAAAGAGAGAAAGGCCCCACTGACACCTAGATTTCCAGCTTATGGCCTTTTGTTTTAATAGCCACCCGAATATATACGCCAAAGATATGAAGAAGGAGGCACCTGTACCAGGAATCAACTGAAGCAGTGATTTTTTTCAAAGTCCATTTATTTTTTTTTTCGGCTGGAATGTTCTGTCCAGTCTGCTTTGGGCAAGGGCACTGGATCACTCAGCCCCTGAACATCAGGATGGCTTTGCTGTCTCCCCTTCCAGGCAGAAAAGAATGCCATTGCCCTTTTCCTCCATGATCCAGAGCAGTGGGATGAAAATCGGCTACCTTCTTCTGCACCCGCAGGCTTCTGCAGCTGTGCAAAACTATCAAGGGAGGTGGCTTTTCACACCAAGGCAATATTTTTAATCAGAGTGTGGTGTCTGGAAAACTGTCATGGCAGGCCTGGTTCCTGGCCCAGGTGAGAGCTCTGGATAATTGATCCTCTGTGACTCTGCAGGTGACATCGTGACAGATCTGTCCACGTGCTTTGATGCTGAATGTCATGTCGTTCTGCTCTTGCTTTCTGTCCTCCACATGTCTGGTCTTTGGGTATTTTCTTCTTTCCACAGTGGGATGGAAGAATGAGTGTTAGACTCATGGAGAAGTCAGCTCCCAATCTAGCTCTGACCCTTCCCAGCTGCGTGTCTGTGGGTACCACCCTTAATCCTACGGAGACTTTGTGTCCTCATCTGTAACGTGAAGGAGACGAGATCCACTTTGCAGGTCTGTTGATGATTAGGTACCTGCTGAAATAATTGGAGCGAATATTTACTGAATGTTTCTTATGTGTCAAGTCTGTGCTACGTACAAGAATTATTTTGTTTAATTCTTACAAGGACATTGAGTTAGATTTGGCTATTATCTCCAGTTAATATGAGGATACAGGGACTAAAATAGGTTGAGTAATTTGACCCAGCTTATCTGGCCAGTGTGGGGGCCAAGTCAGACTCATACTCAGGACCGTTTTACACAAAACCTGTGCTCTAACCCTTATGCCATATTGCCAGCTGTTACGTGAGTAAATTTACTTGGGTTGTGTGTCTTATAGTCTTAAGATGGCTTCCCCCCACGCGTCTCTACAATGCCCTGTTTTTCCCTTTTTGTGTTACTGTGGGGCAGGGATTGGCAAGTTATGACCCGTGGGGCAAATTTGGCTCACCACCTGTGTTTGTAAATAAAGCTTTTTTGGAACATAGCCATGTTCGCTTATTTACAAATCACTGCTTTTGCACTACAACAGCAGAGTTCAGTATTTGCCACAGAGACTCTCTGGTTTGCAGACCTAAAAATCTGGCACTTTACAGAAAACCTTTGCCAACCCCTGGTGAAATGGGAAAAGTTCCCTTGTCCCCCTCTCAGGGCATGTGATGGCGGTGTGACTTGCTTCTTTGGTACCCGGCTGCTCAAACCTCTAGCGGGAGCAGACAGACTGGCAGGCTGTGGGGCTCGGACCCCATGGCAGCGTCTAGGGGTGAATGCTTACAGCTCCTGAAACCCTAGTGGACGTGTTTTGCAGGGAACTCTTTTAGTTTAGATGTCCCTAAGCAGCTTGTGTTAGCTCAATTAGATCGTCTGACTTAGCACAAGGACAGAGGGCTTTCTGTATCTTGGGGGTTCTTGCTTAGGTGTACCGGAAGAACTGGATCACATATGGGCTTGGAGAATGAGTGCAAGATTTTATTGACTGGAAGTAGGTCTCAGCAGATGGGGGAGCTAGCAGGGAGATGGTTTACCCCTGGAGTCAGGCCACTTGGTGGCCCAGGCTCTCCTCCAACTGTCCCGGCCAAACTCTGCATTGTTCCACCAGTCAATGGCCTGCAAGCCTGCAGGTATCCGTCAGTGTGCTCTTCTGCCAGCGTGCTCCCCTCAATGTCCAGCCGCTGGTGTCTTCTTCCACTGGTGTCTTCTTCCACTGGTATAATCCTCTCAACGTCCAGCTGCTTGGGTCTCTGTCTGCTAGGGTCTTGGGTTGTTACAGGCACAGGATGGGGGTGTGGTGGGCCAGGGTGGACTTGGAAAATGCAACATTTGGGCACGAAGGCAGGAGTGCCTGTCCTCACCTAGGTCCATGGGCACAGGCCCCTGGGGTGGAGCCCTCCCCAGGGATCATGCCCTTTCCTTCTCAGCACTTCCCTGCCCCACTTCCTTATCACTGGGGTAGGTGAGAGAGCATGAGCTTGGAAGTTGGTGAGAGAGCATGAGCTTGAACAGTGTTCAAGAACTGATTCTAACCATTTCCAGCTCTGTGACAGCGGGCAGGTTCCTTGAGCTCTCTGATCATCAATTTCCTCCTCTGGGAAGCAGGCAGGCTGGTGGCCATCTCAGGGAGTTGCATGAGAATACCCAGCAGAGAGGATGGGCGATCCTTTCTGTGTCTCCTTCCTTCTTCTCTCCCTCACTTTTGTGACGTATGTAACCAAGATCACTTCCTGGCAGCCTCCTCTGCAGCCTTCTCAGGCTGTTCTCCAGCTCCCTGAAGGAGCCTGCCTCATAGCTTCCTGGTCCTAAGTGGTCTTCAGGCTTCCCCAACCAAACCCTGCCCTGTCTGTGTGTGACTCCTGTTCACATGGACGGACCTGCCATTGCCCTTAGGTTTCCAAGTCTCAAAGTCTTCTCCAATGGAGAATTGGAGCGGTCCAGCCTGGTCCAGACGTCCCTCCTTTTGAGCTGTGCAGAATTGTGGCTTCCCCACAGTGAGCAGGCTTTAGATTCTTTAAAACATACCGCGGCTTGGCCCCTGTTTTCCTTGACACTCTGCCAAACCTATTACACGTGTCTGAGCAGCAAGGGACTGGAAGAATTATGATTTCCATTTGGCTTCTGCGGCCGCTTAGTCTAATTTGTGCTGGCTTTGAAATACAGCAATTGCTGTTTTTGTTGTTTGGACTTGGGGGCTGTTTCAACTTCTGTTTCTTTTCTCCTCCTCTCTCTTAGCTCTTTCTCTTTCTGGGATGGGGCTGCAGGAGAAGAAATAAAAAGTGAAAAAAACTGAAGCTCAGCTGCCACCATCAGAGACCCCTCTACTGCACGGACTTATTCGCTCTATCACCGGATTTCCTTAACCGAAGGGCTACATTGCAGGGCAAGGCTCCGTAATAAGTTTGTAGCCACTCAGAACACATGGATGTTTTTGCCATTAGCTCTAATTCCTGCCTTGAAAGGCGGTGTGAGCAGGGCAGTTTAAGCAGCATTCTACCACCCACGTGGGGATACATGAAGGATCCTGGGTGCCTTTGCTTCCCTATCACCTCCTGCCACCCTGCAGCCTCTGCCAGCCCTCCCATGGGAGAACACAGCCACGGGAATGAATGCAGCTTCATGGAATCAAGAACTGTCCTTGCTGAAGGAAGTTGCCAGTCACCTTCTTGCTGCCAATTCTGCCCTGGATCTCTTCCATCCTTTTCTACTTGACTTCTTGGCAGCATGTGACACGGCTGACCACTCTTCCATAACCTAGGACGAGTTCTCAGAGGTTGATTTCTCTTGCTTTTCTTTTTACCTTTCTGGCAGCATCTTCCTCTGTCTATATTTGCAGGTTGATTTGTAGATGTTTAGAAGCATCCTCATTGCTACCTATGTCGAGGGGATTGGGAAATGAAAATAAAATAACTACCACAGGACTTTCCAGATACTTTCCTAGCTGTTCTTTCTCTCTTCTTTTGCTCTACCTCCCTCTCTGTCTTCACATAGGCTTTACATGCCAGTTGCTGGCTGGGCATTGGAGGATGAGAGGCTATAGCTGCTGGCCTGGAGGATCTCATGGTCTATGGCCTGTGGGATCCCTTCACTTCCCTCTCACACTCCACTCCTAAATTTTCCAGCAAACACACACTTCTGGGCTTCCAGATGGCAGAGACTAATGCATTTCCCAAGTTATCATCTTTGGTTATGGAAACTCTCCAATAGACTTTAACCTAATGGGAGTTGAGGATCCATGTGAAAAATGCAGAGACAAGAAGGATTTTATAACCAGTATCTTACTTAGCAGGAGGCCATGGCAATTCACAGAGGGTAAGTCAGTTATCCAAGAACATGTAGTATGGGAGTGGCTGCTTCACAGCATTTCCCCGGGAACACCCTCCTGAACCACCACCATCATCACAGATGCATACCGTAGGAAGAGGAATGAATTCTGTAGCAGATGCTCTTGGTGAGCTCTGCAGGTCCCATTTGCTTGGCCAAAGCACCCACCCTCCTCCCCCAGCTACTGCAGGTGCCGATAGCTAAGGGCTCCCAGCTGCACTCTTCTGTGGAGGCTTACTCTTGGCTGACAGAGCCCTTTCCCTAGAGATGTCTGGGAGACCAAGCTCCCTACTTACCCTGAAGTACAGCCCCTGACCTGTGACTTTTGTGTGGGAATAAAGTGCGGTTCTCTTGCATTTGGGCAGGACAACCTTCTTGCTGCAGTGTATGCTCAGGCTCCGAGGGGAATCAGGCTGCCTGGGCTTCTACTGAAGCCACGTGGTTGTCTAGCCTCTTCCCTACCTTGTCCTGTTTTCCTGGCTCCCTTCCAGGTTCCTCCCCCACCTCAGACCCAGCTTCGAGAAAACTTGCTCTATGACAAGCAGCACCACTTCATCTTCTTGGGTGGGTCTCATCTCTGAAATGAGAGGGTTGCCCTACAGCATGGCTGCTGAGGCGGTGCAGGCGAAATGCATGTTATCACTGTCGTCTGCATGGCCCAGGAAATCCTCATGAAGAGGTGGACTCCAGCCCTCCTTCTGAACTAAGAAAATGCCATAGGACCTTTAAAGATATAAGGGGAAAGAGGTTGGCCTTGATGGCTCACGCCTGTAATCCCAGCACTTTGGGAGGCCGAGGCGGGCGGATCATGAGGTCAAGAGATCAAGACCATCCTGGCCAACATAGTGAAACCCCATCTCTACTAAAAATACAAAAAATTAGCTGGGTATGGTGTTGCATGCCTGTAGTCCCAGCTACTCGGGAGGCTGAGGCAGGAGAATTGCTTGAAACCACAAAACAGAAGTTGCAGTGAGCCGGGATCGTGCCACTGCACTCCAGCCTGGTGATAGAACTAGATTCCATCTCAAAAAAAAAAAAAAAAAAAGAAAGAAAGATGTAAGAGGAAGAAGTGGGGGTATTCTGGTTCTGGCAGCCAGAGAAGGAAGAGCAAGTAGAAGCAGTTATGAAAAGATGGTATACCACCATAGGAACACGAAGCACCGTCTCTCTTCTGCCAAGTGTTAACGCGACATGGACTCAGCAGTTAAATTTCCTCCAGACAGACATAGCTTGGATAGCATGAAGCAGGTTAAGTTGCCTTTATCTCACTCAATCACTCAGAATTAAATGACAAGAAGGGTCTATATTACAGAACAGAAGAAATAGTCTGGATCTGATTCAAGCGTTTTTCTTTCTGGTACTTCTCAACTCACATCTATCCAAGAACGTAGGACTGCTCACTGCCGGTACATTCCATCTAGAGTCAGTGTGAAGAAACATTTATGGGGACTTCTTTATGTGCAAGGGGCTTGGCTACGGGGTGGGAACATGCAGTTTGATGAGACAGATGCATTCACACACATGCAGTACGAGATGACTACATGGTTTCCAACGTCGTTGAAATGGGAAAGATTTGTTATTGGAAGGATCTTGTATTTCACTAGCATCTGTCCTTTGAGGAGTTCCATCTCCATTGCCAACTCCCAGGTCCAAGCTTTATCCTTTCTTCCCTGGACCAGAGCAATATTTTCCTCACTGGGCTTGGCACATCCAGTTTGCCTCTTTGCCATTCGATTCCAACACAGTGAGATTTTACAAATGTAAACCCCATGAGCTCTGAGCTCTTTACTGGTCCTCATTGCCTGGATTTCTCCCCATCACACATAAGGCCCTGCTTTTATCTCTCTCCACTCTTGCCCTTGCTGTCTTGACTCCAGACACATTGGCCTTTAGGAGCGTGCTCCTTCCTGCCTCTGGTCCTTCCTCACATGCTCTTCCCTCTGCCTGGAACTCCTACTCAACTTCAGCTCTCAGATCACCACACTTCCTCAGAAAAGCCTTCTCTGCCCTTCCAGAGCAGGTCAGCCTCCCCATTATAAGCCCTCATGTTCCGCAAACTTTTCCTTTGTAGCATGGGTGAACATTCTTTATTGACTAAGAAGTGTCAATTGGTGGTTTGTCTGTCTTATTCACTGCTACATCCCCAGTCAATCACAGTGCCAGGTATGCTGTAGGCCATCAATTTGATCAATTAATGATTTAAAATTGATGTTAAATCAGGCAAAACGACCACGTGGCACCTACATCTGAGCGCTCTCACTTTCCGTCTCCTTTTTAATCCCTATAAAATCCTTGGGCTGGTATGTCGTACATAGCCTGATAATAACAGTAACACTAACCATAAATAACATTTGTTAGGTTCTTTAAGTTTCATAAAATACCTTTGCATGCATTTCAAAAAGCCTGTGAGGTAGTTAGTATGTCCACTTTACAGACGGGAAAAGCAATACCGGGTAGAATGTAGGTAGTTGGCATATGCAGAAGGTAACGGTAATTGCATGACCTTAGTTAGGCAAGTCAGGGAAATTCTCTAAGCCTCAGTTCCTTCAAGGGCAAATCAGTCTTTTCCTGAGCATCTCCATAGCACCTCTGCCTCTCCCCATCATGGTGAGTTTCATACTGTATTTAAATTTTTTAAAACATTGATCTCCCTCTGACACCAGGCTCAGAGCACACTGAGGGCAAGGATTATGTCTTATTCAGTGTTACATCCTGGATTACAAACAGGGTCTGGCACACAGTAGGTCCTCAAAGTGTTTAGTGAATGGAATCTAATAAGATGGCACGTGGGGAAACCAGTCCAAATCATGATAATAACATGGTGACCACTGAATCATCAGCACAGGGCAGAAAAGGGTCTTGGGCTTTGGAGTCAGGCAGGCATGAGATCAAGACAGACTGTGCCTCTGATCTGCAGCCAGGGCTTCTCTGACGGTGAAATCTCATTGCTTGGCACATGGGAGGGACTTAATAGGGTGTGGCCCTGCTATTTAAAATGGCTGCCTAAACTCATCTTGTGAGTCTAGTGACACAGTATGTCTCTATGATTTGTTTGGAAAATTCTAGGTTCTCGATTCTTTAAGAATTACTCATGCTATTGATGGTTGCTGTTATTGGTATTACCAGGCTTTGACATACCAGCCCAAGGATTTTGTAGGTAAACAAGGAGACTGAAGGCTGTAACTGCAAACTTGAGTCACTACATCATGCCCTGGTTGGTTTGTCTCTTAATTTTGACTGTGTATGTCGAGTCATTTTCACTTTCCATTGAGCTACTCAATTAAACCCTCATATTTTCTCACCTAAGAGATGGACAGTGGGCTGGGCGTGGTGGCTCATGCCTGTAATCCCAGTACTTTGGGAGGTCAAGGCAGGCAGATCACAAGGTCGAGAGGTCGAGACCATCCTGGCCAACATGGTGAAACCCCGTCTCAGCTGAAAATACAAAAATTAGTTGGGTGTGTTGGCAGATGCCTGTAGTCCCAGCTACTTGGGAGGCTGAGGCAGGAGAATTGCTTGAACCTGGGAGGCAGAGGTTGTAGTGAGCCAAGATTGCACCACTGCACTCCAGCCTGGCCACAGAGTGAGACACTGTATAAAAAAAAAAAAGAAAAGAAAAAGAGATGGGCAGTGATTGAAAGCTGGTGACAAGCCCATATTTCTCTGCCTCTTATTTTCTTATGTATCTCCCCGGAAATACCATTAGATCTGAAGAAGTACTTAAGGAAAATGTTATTTTTTCTTACCTATTATTTATTTCTGGATATCTTTCTCCGTTTCTGCATACTTGGATAGGATAGCCTTATGAGGCCATTTGTCTCAAGCAATAATAGTGTGTGTGTGTGTGTGTGTGTGCATGCATGTATGTGCATATGTGTCTCTGCGTGTGTATGCATATATGTATGTGTTTCTGTGTGTGCATGTCTGTGTGTGTAGGTGTGGGGCAGTCAAGCATGAGTGACCTCGGGTCATGACATAAACAAGAATCAAGTAATGGCAGAGTGTTATTAGTATTTTTCAACTCTAATTTCAATTGGTTCATGTTTCTGGATGATGTTTGTTTACACAGCATTGTTATTTATGGCACATGGTGAAAATGGGCTAAGAAATGAATTTACAGCCTGGAATGAGCCAAATAAATCTTGGTAATAACATCTCCCCTAACAGTCCCATTAAGGGCCCTCACATCTATGACTTAGCTACGTTTTGCTCAAAACACATTCTGGGGTCTTAAAAAGCCCAAGCTTCACGGGAAGCACTTTTCTTTCCACACAAACTCTCCTTTAAATGGAGTTCATCTCCCAGGCCACCCTCAGTAACCCTCTCAGTATACACCATCTAAAACTCCTAAATCAAAGGGGTAAATGGTATGAACAGAACATTCATATATGAAGAAATGCAAGTAGAAATTACATACCCTGGAAAATGTTCAATCTCTCTGGTTATCAAAAGAAAATATGGACATTTCATTTTATCTCTATTATATAATAAAAAATTATAGCCATTCAGATGACCAGTGCTGGCTGGAGAGCTACTTTAATGGCATACTTATAGAATATGTAGCAATGCAAATTAGTAAAACATTTTTGCAGGGCAATTTGGCAGGACCTATCCAGAACTATTAGCTGCTTCATACCTGTTGGCCCAGTGTTTCTTCTCATCGATATGGAAAAATGAAGAAATAATTCAACGAAAGAGGACAAATTCCTGACGTGCCTGAAATTCTTTTGGGCAACATTTTCTACATTCTGTAAAATTGAAAGTGCCTTCCAACAGTGAGAGAATCATTAAGTAAGTTTACGTAATCATTGTGTAGTCACTCACTGAAATGTTATATGGTTATTAAAAAGAGATTGTAACAACTCTAGCAACAATAAAAACGTACACAACATAGTGTTCAGAGGAAAAAGAGGAGACAAATCTAATCTGTGATAAGGAAGCAAATATGTAAATGCATATGAGAACCCTAGAGGGGATAATTCAAAGTCAGTATCTTTACAAAACGATTGTCATACAAATACGTGTTTTCTGTGCTAGTGTGCTAGTCATAGGTATATATGTCTGCGTCAAAATCAGATATTTTCTTTTCAAAAATATTTTTTATATTAAAAATACTGGGGAATGCTGAACAAGGCAGAATAGGACACTTGTTAATAGTTGTGGAATTAAACAAATAATGAAATCTTAGCCACGTTCTGGTGGTACAACCTTGAGCAAATTATTTGACTTCTCTGAGCCTCAGTTTCTGCATTAGTAAAATGGGAATTAAAACATGACTTGTGTTTGTGGACTCTGGTGAGGATTAAATGAGGCAATGCGCATGAAAAATTTACTGCAATACTTGACATAGCTAATTTGCGACAGCTTTTTCTTGTCACATGTATGGGACCAATCTCTCTGTCTCTCAAGTTTCAGAAAACATAGAGATTGACTACATGACATCCATTTCATCACAGATCATTAATTAAAAGCAGTCATGGTAATCTCATCTTCTTGCCAGTAATTGATCCAGGCCTTGATAGGTGAGCTAATCCCAATCACTGAGGCTTAGGGGGAAAATCATAAAAACAGCTGGTCTATTTTCTTCTCTTGCCCATAATCAAGTCTAGAGGTAATGCTTGGACCTGTGGCCTTGTACATCTTCTGAGGATGGAGCCAACACTAAGCATGGCAGAGCAGAGGGATAAGAAAAATCTGGCCTCTAGATGATATCAGCGACCCTTTGGATCAGCGAGTCCACCCTTCTTTGAGCCTTCCAAACATACTCATAGAAGATGCGTTTTCTTTATTAATCAGTTTGAATTGAGGCGTTCAGTTACTTGCAATCAGAAGCATCCTGATATAATCAGAATACAATGGTTATCTTTCTTGGGGAGTCCTAGTCTTGAACTTTAATGATTAGAAAATTAAATGTTATATATAGATTTTTAACCTATATATGGCATCCTTTTACTCTAATGCCTGCCTTTCATTTCTGTTCTCACTGAACTCCAGACCTTTCTATGAACTTCAGACCTTTCTATGTACTGTCAATTTGACAGCAACTCTTGGATGTCTGAAAAGACGATGCCTAAACTTAACATGTTCAAAACTGGACTCATGATCTCTGTATGTGCTCTCTCTCTCTCTCTCTGTCTGTCTGTCTGTCTGTCTGTCTCTCTCTCTCTCTCTCTCTCTCTCTCACACACACACACACACACACACCCTTCTCCCATCATTCTGTGTTTCAGGGATCACAATCACCATCTATCCAAATGTGCAAACCAGACCTCATGGTCTTGACAAATTCCTTTCTCTTATTTGTTGTATTCAGTCTGTCACCAAATCCCAATCATTACACTTCCTAAATACCCTTGAATCGGTCCACTTCTTTTTGTTTCCCTTATTGCTACCCTGGTCCAGCCTGCAATCATCTTTTACTTGGCCATGACAAAGGTCTTAAAATAAGTTTCTCCCCGTTGACTCTTTCTCCCTTTCAATGTATTCTCTAATCAGGCCGGTGACACTTTGTTCTGAAATGCAAATCCAATCATACCGCCTTTCTGTTTTAAATTCTTTATTGTCTTCCATTTGCTGTTAGAATAAAGGCAAAAAGTTGAGCATATTTTAAGGGACCCTACATGGGCATGGAGAGGAGTCCAGCCTTATTTTGATCCAGATATCCAGCCATCATTTTTTCCCAGCCTTGGATTTTTCTAATTCGTTTTCTGCATGCCATATTTCTATCTTCATAGGACTTGTGTGTGTTCTGTTTTCTCAGCAGAGAAAGGATTTTCTTCCTTTTTATGCCAACCTAACTTGTATTAACATTTTAGATCTCGGCTCAACTGTGGTTTTTTTAATGAAGAATTCCAAGATCAAGTCAAATCTCCCTATTATACACACTCATGGGGCTCCAATTGGCAAGTAGAGACCACTGCAGTTTTGCACTTATTTGCACAGTTGTGTGAGCAAGGTCTGTTTCTTCCTTGGCGGACTGTACATTTTTATTGCTTACCATACTCTCCGCCATGAGTATTTGTTGAATGATTGAGGGATGAATGAACACTGTCCCAATCCAGACCCTTCATATTCATGCTCATATTATGAGGTTACAGCCATAGCCTCATAAAGGCTGATAAAGACATGCCTGAAACTGGGAAGAAAAAGAGGTTTAATGGACTTACAGTTCCACATGGCTGGGGAGGCCTCACAATCATGTTGGAAGGCAAGGAGGAGCAAGTCATGTCTTAAATGGATGGCCACAGGCAAAGAGAAGAGGGCTTGTCCAAGGAATCTCTTCTTTATAAAACCATCAGATCTCATGACACTTACTCACTATCACGAGAACAACGGGAGAAAGACCCACTCCCATGATTCAATTACCTCCCACTGGGTCCCTCCCACAATACATGAGAATTGTGGGAGTTACAATTGGAAATGAGATTTGGGTGGAGAGAGCCAAACCCTATCACCTTATAAAATGGTCTTTGTCTCTCCTATACTTTCGTGCTTCTATACTGCACCAGTTAACTCTGAACCATAAATCTGATTGCAGTTTTTTTCCGTGTAAAACTAGCCATCGATTCTCCATTGCCTAGAGAATAAGGTGTGTTCTATTCCCAGCCTAGTTTTTCAATCCTATCTCCTAATTATTCTCTTCCCACTGCCCCAGTGCTTTTGTTCTTCAGCATGTGGTCACACCCAACCTCTTGCTGTTCCTGACACTGTTGTCCTTCCTAGCCTTTTTCATTCTCGTTCATCCAACCAGATCCCCATTCTACCATCACTCCCTATCAAAATGTCACCCACTTCTAAAGTGGAAGTATGTGCCTTCTGCTTAAATTTTTCTGTAATTTCTTTGCTGAGTATTATCTTCTCCTTTCTCAGTGTTCTCATAGTCTATAAGATATTGGGCACAAAATTGGCAGATACTGATAATATGCCTTAACCACTCCACCCAGAGGTATCTTACATGACATTAAAAGAAAAGAGACATATGATCTATAACTCCGTACAATAAAGAATCTGTTTTTAACTCCAGTCCTGTGATAGGCTGTATTGTTGTTCAGATATTTGCTACGCCCCTCTGGGAGCCTGAGTCAGAGTAGGGCTCTGGAATTCGGGGTAGGAGAGAGACAGGAAGGTGGGAAAGAGGAACAGCTATGCGTGGAGATGTGAGGTCATCCACAGACACATACTCCTGTGCCTGTTGTGTTCCTAAGCTGCGTTGCCCAGCCACTTACCTCCACTGCGGCATTCTCTGGGTCCCTCCGAAAATTCAATGTTCTATAATCCCCTTTAGGCACAGAGGAAGGAGTTTTTGTCCTTGACACACAGTTATTCTTTAAAACACATTTACCTAAGTGAAAATAAATGCATCAATGTAAAGAAAGAAATACCAAGTAAATGGCTGTTCATGCTGATAGTGGACAGGTGACGGAAGTCTGAGAAGCAGGTCTGTGCTCTGTCGAGCTGCCCACAGATAATTCTGACTGTCAGCCCGCAAGCAGGCCTCCTCCAGGATGCCTGGCCAGGAAGCTGTTAAAAGAAAATTAAAGCAGCCACTTGCCATTTTGCTGTTCACTTCTTTTTAATGGTTCTTGAGTTGTTGACTTTTCTCCCTTATAAATAAGTGGAAAACGTCCTGACTTGACGGATAAGACCTGATTTCCTCCTGGGACTTTGCTAGACAAACAGGCACTGGTTGGAGACTTGGAAAGATAGAACAAAGGCATCTTTTGAAAACAGGGAAGTAGGAATGCTGCTGACAGTGAAAAGGGAAGAAAGCTAGTCAACAAAGCAACTCCCTCCCTTCCTCAGGCCTTCTTTGCACAGCAGAAAAACTTGCTGTAAATCATGCCACTGTCTTTTCAAATTAAATCTTTTAGATCTTTGCTTTTAAACAAAGAAAAATCCCACAGTTCTCCACGAGGGAATGTAATGCTTTGGACAAAACCTTTCAGCCTTGAGCAGGGAGAGGAGTGCCTCTATCCATTTCTGGGGAGACAGCAGCACTGTTTGCAGAAGCAGCATTGAGCCCAGTGAGGTGGGGGGGAACAGTGAGGGTCTGGAGCAAATTACAGTGTGTGGACCAGCCTGCAACCACCTGGAAATCTGGATAATAAGCACCGTGCCAGGGTCTTTAATTGCTTTCTGGACCTGAAACAATAGCTTCAACCATCAATCTGGCGACTGCCCCAACACTTCATGGTGCTAACCCTTCAATTACCCTGTCGCTGTGTGCTACCCACCAGATCATTAACTCCCATGCAGCTTCATGCTGCATATTAGGTAAATTCCCTGTGATCCCATTCCATTGTGTCTCGGGTGAAACTAGAGGAGGGCTCTTATTTTGGGAGGGATGTATTCATTGCATCCTGGGAATGAGGATGAAGGCCGCCTGTCTCCAGCAGGGCTCTGCTAACTGAACGTCTGGGGCTCCTGATTCAGTGTTATCTCTCTATAACTGAAAGGCTTACTTACTACCCACAGAATACAATGAGATGCTGTGGAAAACTACCGAACATTTAAAGGATGTGCATCAATGCAAGGTTGAGAGATCGGAATTTCTTTTGTGTTTCCCACCCCTCTCGTTGTACTATCTCTGAAGGAGAGTGAAGTTCAAGGTCACTTTTTGGGAGAGTGTAGAAGGAAGGTCACATGACAAACAAAGCCATTAAAACTCTCAGCCCGGCATGGGGCCATTCTTTTCTTCTTTCTCTTTCAATTCTTCTCTTTTTTTCTCACAAAGCAAGTACCATACAATGAACTCAGGTTTGCTCTTTTGGGGCAGTTCTTCACTCTGAGAACCCCAAAACAACCAAGAACAGTGGCTTTAGAGATACAGTAACCCAGTGCTGCACTGGTAAACGTTTCACAATGGCTCTCAGGAAAATAAAACAAAACGAGGCCAGGTGTGGTGGCTCATGCCTGTAATCCCAGCACTTTGGGAGGCTGAGGCAGTCGGATCACCTGAGGTCAGAAGTTCGAGACCAGCCTGCCCAATATGGTGAAACCCCATCTTTACTAAAAATACAAAAAATTAGCCAGGCTTGGTGTGGTGTGCATCTGCAGTCCCAGCTACTCAGGAGGTTGAGGCAGGAGAATCATTTGAACCCAGGAAGCAGAGGTTGCAATGAGCAGAGATTGCGCCATTGCACTCCAGCCTGAGTGACAGAGCGGACTCTGTCTGGAAAAAAGAAAACCAAACCAAACCAAACCAAACAAAATGAAATGTCCTGATTTGTAATGTTTTTTCAAATGTCTGTATTTGTGAATACTCCCCTTAAGGCCAATTTCCTGCTACCAATGTGATGTCACTTGTCAAGGACTGAATTGTGCACCCCCCGAAATTCATGTGAAGTCTGAACCCCAGTACCCTAGGATGTGACTGTATTTGAAGAGAGGGCCTTAAAAGAGGTAATAAGGTAAAATGAGGTCATATGGGTAGACTGTAATCCAGCATGACTGGGGCTTATAAGATTAGGACACAGACACACACACAGGGAAGACCATTTGAAGGCATATGGAGAAGACAGCCACCTGCAAGCCAAGGAAAGAGGCCTCAGAATATACCAGCCCTGCCTGACAGCTTGCTCAAGGACTTGTATCCTCTGGCACGGGGAGAAAGTAGATTCCTACTGTTTCAGCCACCCAGTCTGTAGTATTTTGATAGGGCAGCCCTGGTCGACTAAAAGATCACTACATGCAGAATTGGGGAAAGATATGCTCCCTGGTTCTCTTGGACCATAGGAGCTGGTCAGGCACTCTGGCCAGGCCAGCTCTCTTACCTTCTTGTTTCCTGGCATTCTTTTCCTCAAGCTCATCTTTCCTGTTCACTGGAGTGGAAAGACAGAGAGCAGAAAAATGTGAGTGCATCCAGAGAGAAATGGGAAAAAAGACGGCTTGATCTGCTCTGGTCTTGGCCTTGAGCCCATAGCCTCAGGGCTTTCTGCAGGCTGGCCCAGCTCACAGAAAGGTGTTTGACTTAAGGTTTTGGCTTAAAGTCCCAGTGGTCCTTTGCTTGAAACAGCATAGGAGGGTAGTTGTGGAAGGACAGGATTTGAGCTCAGGATACAGGGTCCTGCCCCCACAGGTTCACTTAACAAAAGTGGAGTTTCTCACAGGTGCAGTGATATACTTTAATTACCAGGATAATGATTGCAGGCAAGTTTATTTATGATCCTTTCCTCTCATCCATTTCTACTTATAATATGAGCCTCAACTGCCCACTGTCACTATATTGTCACACAAAGGAATATGTGGAGGACTCCAGACAAAAGCACAGGATCATACTGGGTTGCTAATATTTCCATGAGGATAGAAGTAACGAACTGGCCAATACATGTAGATTAGGGACTCCTCCGAAGAGCACTGATGCAGGGGATCCCCATCAGGATAGCCTAAGCCTCACATGCCTGGGGGCCGCTGGATAATGCCCCAAGCCAGTCTTTTCATTTGGACACCCAGTCTAAGATTTACAGCTGTGACTGCTTGTTTCAAGAAGTGTCTGTGCTCACAGTCACATTAGGGTGTGTGACTTCCTACATGAGAGACCTGGCAATTTGAGAATTAATTTAGGTATACCTAAATTAAGAATGATATCAAAAATGTATACATATTCTTTTATGTACACATACATATATTCATATACACATACATATATATACACATACATATATTCCCCTGTATTCTTACATATATGTATATGTTATGTATGTATAAGAATATATGAATGTAAGAATGTATATATACACATAGATGCATACACATTTACACACCTGTACATTAAGGATCATATAATCCCATGTATTTATGAATCCTATTTGCAATATGATTAAAGTGAAATATTCTTAACCTTGGTATGCCAAAATAAATATATATATTTGGCAAGGAAGTGAGTTCCTTTGAATTCTGGCACCTGACTCAGTTTCCCTCTATTCTCCCTGACTAGATTTTTATCCCGGTGACTTCAGTCTCCAACTTTCCCACCTGATAGACCCTGGATCTGTTGTTCCACTTCAATGACCTTGGCCCTCAAAATGCTTTAGCCACCCACTCTTACAGCCACATTCTGAATTGTTTTCCACATTTTTTCTTGAGATATAATTCACATTTAAAAATTTTACCTTTATTGGAGTACAGTTCTGAGTTTTGAGAAGCAAACCTGGTCAAATCACCACCACTAACAGTCAAGATATGGAGCAATTTCATTTTCTCAAAACATTTCCCCTGCACCTGTTTGTAAGTAACATTTCATCCTTCCTGGACTCTGGCAACCACTGATCTGTGTTCTGCCCCTGTGTTTTCGCCTTTTTGAGGATGTCATATGGATGGAATCAGATAGCATGTCACTTTTTAACGCTGGCTTCTTTCTCTTAGTGTGATGCATTTGAGACTCATTCACATGGCTGCCTTTATTTTATGACTGCGTCTTATTCCATCATATAGATATACTATAGTTTGCTTATCCTTTCACCAGTTGAAGGACGTTTGTGTTGTTTCTAGTCTTTGGGAAATTATGATCTCAGAGCTATGCTGTTAACATACATTTTTAAGTTGCCTTTTTATTACTTTTTAACTTTTAAGTTCACGGTACTTGTGCAGGTTTGTTACACAGGTAAACTTGTGTCATGGGGGTTTGTAGTACAGACTGTTTCATCCCCAGGTATTAAGGCTGGTATCCATTAGTTAGTTTTCCTGATCCTCTCCTTTCTCCCACCCTCCACCTTCTGATAAGCCACCGTGTGTGCTCTTCTCCTCTATGCATCCATGTGGTCTTATCATCTACTCCTGCTTATAAGTGAGAACATGCAGTATTTGGTTTTCTGTTCCTGTGTTAGTTTGCTAAGGATAATGGCCTCCAGCTCCATTCATGTTCCTGCAAAGGACATGATCTCATTCCTTTCTTAAGGCTGCATAGTATTCCATGGTATATATGTTGTCCGACCTACCCTCTGCGGGAAGACTGGGTTCATTGGGAAAGAAACCGGACCGCAGGCTAGAGGAAATTCCTTAAGTTCAGGCTTTATTGAGAGGAAAGAGCCTCCAGGCGGGCCAGCTGGGACGAAAAGGAAAAATGGCCGCACTGCTCAGAGGGGCAGGGTTGTTTTATAGGGGGCTGAAGGGCTGGGGGGTGGGGAAGCCAAAAGCCGAGGTGGTGGGCAACTGTTGGTCAGTTTGAACTGCTGGGTGGGAAGCTGGGCGGCGGGAAGCTGGGTGGCGGGAGGGCTAGGGCTGGTATGTAAAGTGAGAGATAAGGGAGCTTCTTTGTGGGGGAGGGAAAGAGAGAGAGAGAGAGAGAGCTTTTGCGGTAGGGGCAGAGTTTTCCAAACATTCCCGACTCCTTAAAGTAAAGAAAAAGAGGGGGTCAGGGGCGTCGGTTGTCTCTCTGGCTACTTCCTGCTGACAAGGGTCAACGGGGGGTTCTGAAGAGGTTTCTTTTCCTAAGGAGCCTGGATGTTCGGGGAGAGGTCTGTTTCTTGCACTCGTTCAGGGTAGGGTTGGAGCAGCATCTGGTGGATGGTGACTCGAGTCAGTTCTTGAAAGCGCCGCTGTAGGAACCAGGATTGGTGGAGCTCAAGCATGAGCTTGGTCAGATGCTCCTTTATTAGGCCATTGGCCCGTTCTACCTTACCAGAGGACTGGGGATGGTAGGCGTCATGTAGCTTCTACTGAATTCCTAGAGAGGTAGAAATGGCATTAGTGACTTTGGAGATAAAGGCTGGGCCGTTGTCTGACTGTATGGTAGCCGGGAGTCCAAAGCGTGGGATGATGTCTTGAATGAGATGAGTGGCTACTGTCCCGGCAGACTCAGAGGCTGTGGGGTAAGCTTCAATGCAGCCTGAAAAAGTGTCAACAATGGTTAGCAGATACTGGTACTGTTTGTGCTTTGGCGTATGGGTGAAATTGATTTGCCAGTCTTGGCCAGGTAGGAACCCGCGTAGCTGATGAAGCTGGCGCCGGGGATGACAGGAACCCTGGGAATTAGTTTTCGCGCAGACAGTACATGAGGACTGGACTTCCTGTATGGTACTGAGGAGATGGTGAGGGTGAAAAAGTGGGTTGAGGAACCGGTATAAGGCTTTAGGCCCAATGTGGAGTGAATTGTGGATGTCTTGGATTATCTGGTACTTTTGCTTTTCAGGGAGGATGAGGAGATTATGCTTGAAGGCCCAGTCATCCTTGAACTGTACCCCGGGAGTAGACTGGAGGGCCTGGAGTTCTGAGGCAGAGTATTGAGGGCTAGGAGAAAAAGGCTGTGTGGGCTGGCAGTGGGGAAGGTTATGACGGCCTTCAGCTTTGAAAGGATGTCTTGCCCCAGAAGGGGAACTGGGCAGGTGGGGATTACTAAAAAGGAGTGGGTGAATGGAGTGGAGTTATATGAGCACATGAGTGGTGGGGTTTGGTAGGGGATACTCGGGGTCCCATCGATTCCCATGACTAAGACCTGGGAAGGGGTGAGACGGCCAGAATAGGAAGGAAGTGTGGAGTAGGTAGCCCCCATGTCTTGTGACCCTAGGCTCGGCGAGGGTAACCAGAGTTGGTAAGCCAGGGCCCCGCTAGTTGTCTAGCAGCCCTAATAGACTGGGGAACGGAGCTCCCTTGGAGGTCGGCTCCTGGCAAGCAGGCTCCTCCCTACTGAGGGTGACCGCCGGCTGCGTAATGCCAGTGTGTCTGTTTTGAGGAACCGGCACCCTGGGGAAGCTGGGGCAGTCTGAGTTCCAGTGTCCCGGGAGCTGACAGATAGGGCAAGGCTTAGTTGGTGGCCATGGTTGTGGACAGGCTCGGGAGCAGTGTCCTTCCTTTCCACATTTGAAACATGCTCCCGGAGGGGCATGGGTTTCAGCCTTGGGCTTCTGGTTCCCTGCCGGCCTTAGAGCCGCCACTAGGGCTTGGGTCTGGAGGGCAGCCTTCTGCTTTATGCGAGTTTGGCAGGCAGCCTCAGCCGCATCTTCCCTGGCATTGAATACTTTAAAGGCCATTTTTACCAGTTCTTGGATGGGAGTCTCTGGCCCCTCTTCTGGTTTCTTTAGTTTCTTTCTTATGTCGGGTGCTGATTGGGAGATAAAATGGGAGGCTAATACAGTGGCCCCATTTTGGGAGGCTGGATCTAGTCGAGTGTACTAGACTAGGGCTTCTTATGTTTGAGTGAGGTATTGGAATTCTTTAATATAGGTGGACGGGTTGGCTGAGAAGGATCCTAAACGTTTCTCAATTTGGGACAGGTCTTGGAGTGAGAAAGGAACATGGACCCTGATTAAACCTTCTGCGCCTGCTACTTCTCGGAGTGGGGCCAGGATAGCTGGCTGGTGGGAGCGGGTGTGGGCTGCCACCGGAGAGGCAAGAGGAAGTGCGGCCTCTGAGGGAGGGGGCTCGGAGGGAGTAGAGGGAGAGCGAGGCATGGCCTCTGAGGTAGGAGGTGCAGAGGGAGTGGGGGAAGGGCGTGCCATTGATGGCGACTGGTTGCTGAGATTGGCAGGAGAGGACAGATGTTCAGGCAGATCCTCCAGTGAGGAGTAGGGAGGGGGAGAGGTAGTGGAGGAAGATTTACGGGGGGTTCGAGATAAGAGGATTTGGTAGGTGGAGCAGGAAGAACATAGGTCGGGGTGGGTACGGAGGTCCCAAAAAGCCTGGACGTAAGGAATTTCATTGTCCTTGCCCGCGCGGCGACAAAAATCGTCGAGATCTCGGAGGGTGTTGAAATCAAAAGTGCCAGTCGGGGGCCAATGTGACTGGTTACTGAGTTTGTATTGGGGCCAAGCCACCTGGGACAGGAAAATAAGCTTTTTCTTTCTGAGGGTTTGGGAATATTCCAATTTGGTAAAATTTCGCAGCAAGCACCCAAGGGGGGTGCTCAGAGGTATTTTGGACTCCGAATTTCCCATGGCAGGCGCAGCTACAGACTCTCCGGTGCAGATGGGCAGATGCAACGAAAAGGCATCCCCATTCGTTGCAAATTCCCCAGAGTACAATTAAGTATGGAAAGGGAAGCGGTCAGAGGGGCGTCCCCTGTCTGGCGGCTGTCCCTCGGAAGGCTCCTGGAGCCGGAATGGAAGACTACCTTGGCTCGGCCAAGACTAGGCAAGGAGTCCGTGCGGAATGCCGGAGAGGGAGCAACTGCACCGTGCCGTAGGAAGAGGAGACGGGAAGCGGGGGAAGGCAAAGCAAGAAAAACTTGGCTTACCTTAATCGGAACGTGGAGGTGGCAGGGCCAGTGTTGGGTAGGTCGGGGAGGGGGGCCGTGGCCGGGCCAACGGCCTCAGCTCCCGTCCCGGGTTTCGGCACCATTTGTCCAACCTACCCTCTGCGGGAAGACTGGGCTCATTGGGAAAGAAACCGGACCGCAGGCTAGAGGAAATTCCTTAAGTTCAGGCTTTATTGAGAGGAAAGAGCCTCCGGGCGGGCCAGCCGGGATGAAAAGGAAAAATGGCCGCGCTGCTCAGAGGGGCAGGGTTGTTTTGTAGGGGGCTGAAGGGCTGGGGGGTGGGGAAGCCAAAAGCCGAGGTGGTGGGCAACTGTTGGTCAGTTTGAACTGCTGGGTGGGAAGCTGGGTGGCGGGAAGCTGGGCGGCAGGAGGGCTAGGGCCGGTATGTAAAGTGAGAGATAAGGGAGCCTCTTTGTGGGGGAGGGAAAGAGAGAGAGAGAGAGAGCTTTTGCGGTAGGGGCAGAGTTTTCCAAACATATGTGCCACATTTTCTTTACCCGGACTATCACTGATGGGCATTTAGGTTGATTCTGTGTCTTTGCTATTGTGAATAGTGTTGCGATGAAGATATGGGTGCATGTGTCTTCATGATAGAATGATTTCTATTTCTTTGGGTATATACCCAGCAATGGATTGCAGGGTGGAATGGGATTTCTTTTTTTAGGTCTTTGAGAAATCGCCACACTTTCACAAAAGTTACACTAATTTACACTCCCACCCCACCAGTATATAAGCATTCTTTTTTTCTCCACAACCTCACCAGCATTTGTTACTTTTTGACTTTTAATAACAGCCATTCTGACTGGTATGAGAGGTCATCTCCTTGTGGTTTTGTTGGATCTACCATTCTGGGACCTGGAGGATGGCAGCCCTCTTCTTACAGCTCCATTAGGCAGTGCCCCAGTGGGGACTCTCTGTGGGGGCTCCAACCCCACATTTCCTTTTCACATGGCCCTAGCAGAGATTCTCCGTGAGGGACCCTTCCCTGCAGCAGACCTCTGCCTCTATATCCAGGCATTTCCATACATCCTCTGAAATCTAGGCAGAGGTTACCAAACCTCAATTCTTGACTTCTGTGCACCCACAGGTGCAGCATCATGTGGAAGCCACCAAGGCTTGGGGCTTGCAGCCTCTTCAGCAATGGTCTGAACTGTATGTTGGACCCTTTTAGCCATGCTGGGATGCAGGGCACCAAGTCTGAAGACTGCACAAAGTAGCAAGGCCCTAGCGCTGACCCAGGAAACCATTTTTTTCTCCTAGGCCTCTGGGCCTGTGGTGGGAGAGGCTACCATGAAGACCTCTGACATGTCCTGGGGACATTTTCCCCATTGTCTTGGTGCTCAACATGTGGCTCCTCCTTATGTAAGTTTCTGTAGCTGGCTTGAATTTCTCCCCATAAAATGGTGTTTTCTTTTCTATTACAGCATCAGGATGCAAATTTTTGAAACTTTTATGCTGTGCTTCCCTTTTAAACATAATTTTCAATTTCAGATAATCTCTGTTAAGTTCAATATTCTACAGATCTCTAGGGCAGGGAAAAAATGCTGCCAGTCTCTTTGCTAAAGCATAGCAAGAGTGACCTTTGTTCCAGTTCCCAGTAAGTTCTTCATCTCCATCTGAGACCACCTCAGCCTGGACTTCATTGTCCATATCACTGTCAGTATTTTGGTTAAAACCATTCAACAAGTCTCTAGGAAGCTCCAAACTTTCCCACATCTTCCTGTCTTTTTCTGACACCTCCAAACTGTTCCAACCTCTGCCTGTTACCTGGTTCCAAAGTCGCTTCCACATTTTTGTGTATCTTTATAGCAGTACCCACGCTCAGGAAACTTACTGTCATGGTGGACAGGGAAGAGGCACATTTTACATGGTGGCAGGGAAGAGAAAGTGAGCAACAGCAGGGAAAACTGCCTTATGAAGCCATCAGATCTCATGAGAACTCACTATCATGGGAACAGCATTGGGGAGACTGCTTCCATGATCCGGTCACTTTCCACCTGGTCCCTCCCTCAACACCTGGGTTTATAGGGATTACAATTTAAGATGAGATTTGTATGAGGACACAGCCAAACCATATCACCTTCTAAGCCCTTCACTTTTCTTACTCTAGTACATTATTTAGGCTGTTTTCTCCCTGCCCCCATGTCTAACCTCCATCTCCAGGCTGATGACTCACAGATCTCTGCTCTTTTCACATAGAACTCTTTCATGAGCTTCAGACCTATAAAATCAACTTTTTATTAATAATCACCACCTGTGAGTTTTATGGGCATCTAAAATGCAACATGTCAAAAAATTAACTTCTGTCTTTCTCTGCAAACTGGCTCTGCCTTTTCATGTTCCTCGTTTCAGTGATAACACCCATTTAACTGTCAACCAGGCACAAAACATAGCAATCATTCTTAACCTCGTCTTCTCCTTTCTTCTCCACATGCAATTAGTCACCATCTCCCATAAATTCTTCTTCTGAAATGCCTTTAAATCCTATACTTTCTGCCTCTACTTAGTTAAGGCTCTCATAAATTCTTGGCTAGATTATTACAATTACCTCTAACCAATTTCCCTCCAGATCATCTTTCACATAGTAGTCAGAGAGATTTTTTTCAAAAATGCAAATCAGGTCTAGCCGGTTCCTCTCCTAAAAATTTTAGCGGCCCCCCCTTACCCTATTATGCAAGACCAACAACCCAATTCCCTGATCATCCCTCTTTGCCTATCCAGCCCCACCTCTTTCTAACCACCCTCTAGAACTATACTTTAGCTGCAGTGAGCCATTCCGTGCTCTATCCAGTCAAGTTCCCATTGTTGGAGCTTTTCCACATGCTACCTGAACCTGGATCACTCCCCCAGTCTCTTCTTTCCTTCCTTCTATTTCACTCTTTCCCAACACCCAGCGAATGTGTCCCTTTTCCAGGAAGTCTTCCTGGAATCCCACTTCGCCTGGTTCACGGGCCCCTCCTGTTGCTCCCACGACATCCCATGCGTTCTTCTACTGCAGCACTCATCACATTATGTTATAATAGTCTTGTTCCATGATGGACACCCCCTCCCGAGTGTCAGTCTTTAAAACCTCTATCATTTGTCTTATTCTACCTTATCTGTCTTAATCTTAATCCTAATGTAGTGAGAATGACCGAAATCCATCCATAACTTCCTTGGCACCATGGGCTGAAAACCTATTAAAATTAAAACATAAAGGTTGCCACATCTATACTCTCAGCAGGTGGGATAATTTCATTCATTCGATAAGCAATGATTATTGCATATTCACCATGTGCAGGGTTTCTGTGGAATGGACACGGGTTTTTGTCTTATCTCTGTGCCAACTGTGCTAATGTCTCCTCCACTTTCACAAGTTTTATGTCCTTGAAGCTTTTCTTCAAAAATTCAACCCCAGAAGTTTCTGAGCACTTCATTCATGCATGCGTTTATTCCTAATTCTCTCTTCCTGCAAATAAATCATTTATTATGCAGTTCCTGACAGTCTTCTTGGTCATGAGAATGTGAGGATATAGGATGTAACAGAAACCTGGTCTTACAAAACTCGGCAGGGAAGACAACTTTTTTTCCAGCCACAGGATAACCTTCCTCAGACCTGGGAGGATATGCTAAAGAGAAGCATAATTCTTGCTCAGTGTAGCAATAATGGCTCAATAATTAATACTTGCACATACCTTTTTTATTTTCTTAGAATTTCAGCCAGTAAATATGCTTTAAGGAGAAACAGTGTTTGTAGTTTAGAGGTAAGGGGAAGTATTTCATTTGGTTAAATACATAAATAAAATAAATAAATACATTTAAAAAAGGAATGCTTAGTTAATAGTCTGAAGAAGTATTAATATCACAGAGCAAAAGCACTGTGGCTTGAGCAAGTCTGAGCTATTACTCTATTACAGAAATTTCAATCACAGAGGGCCTATAGTTCAGCATTGTTTTTGTAAAAGGCTAAGTGACTTGTCTGAGGTTGTACCGACAGTATAACTGGTTAGTGATAATGCTATCAAGTAGGACTAAAAGACTGAGAAGAAACAGCTTCCTGTAATAATAAGCTAGCTCCCCCACCCCACCTTGGAGCCCTTTCTTTTTTTTTAAAAAAAATCATTTATTATACTTTAAGTTCTGGGATACATGTGCAGAACATGCAGGTTTGTTACACAGGTATACACGTGCCATGGTGGTTTGCTGCATTCATCACCCCGTCATCTATATTAGGTATTTCTCCTAATGCTATCCTTCCCCAATCCCCCCACCTCCTGCTATCCCTCCCCTAGCCTCCCACTCCCTGACAGGCCCCAGTGTGTGATGTTCCCATCCCTGTTTCCATGTGTTCTCGTTGTACAACTCCCACTTGTGAGTGAGAACATGCAGTGTTTGGTTTTCTGTTCTTGTGTTAGTTTGCCGAGAATGATGGTTTCCAGCTTAATCCATGTCTCTACAAAGGACATGAACTCATCCCTTTTTATGGCTGCATAGTATTCCATGGTGTATATGTGCCACATTTTCTTTATCCCATCTATCATTGATGGGTGTTTGGATTGGTTACCTTGGAGCCCTTTCTACAAACTGCTCAACATTGGCACTCGGGGCATGAGACTTCACAATTCTCTCCAGATTCCGTCCCCAAGTCTCTGCTTGCTGATGGATAGGAAGGCCTGCTTTGCTCCAGAGAGAGCCTCAGTTGCTGGCGGGGTCTGACTTGCCTGCACCACATGTACACAGCACTTCTCAAAGCATGTTCCTAAGACCACTAGCATCAGAATTCCATGAGATGCTTATCACAACCTCAGATCCTGGGCCATAACCCAGATCTGATGAATCAGAACTCTGTGATGATGTTCTGGAGTCTGTAATGTTTTAAAACACAAAAGTTTGAGAACCTTTGCTTGATAAACCTGCCTTTCCAATGCAATCATTCATAGTGGATTCAGGCAGAACTGATTCTTAATTTTACCGCTGGGAAGTCTTGGACATAGAATTTAATCTCTTCGAGTCTGAGTGTCCTCATCTGTAAAACCAGGGGAATGGCCATACCCATTTATTGGTCATTCAGTGAGGCAATGCACATAAAGTGCTTAGCACAGAGTTGGCCACATCCTGAGTGTGGAATAAACTTTTGTATTCTACAGAATACAGAATCCATTTATTCAAAAAATAAACCCCAGAGTGGTGGCGTGATCCTTATCTAAAGTGGAAAGAAAAAGAATCCTTAGGTTACTGGAGTTGAATTCTCCTCCTTAGGAAGGGTAACCTCTAGAGAGTCAATATGATATTGGGAGAAGAGCATCAACTTTGAAATAAGAGGGGCTTGATTTCAAGTCTTGACTTCGTCAATCACTAGGAATAATTATGCAGATCAAATGATACAGTAATTACAAACTGTCTCGTAGAGTGTCTTGCATTTAGGAGGCACTCTGTAAATGGTCATTATCTTGTTATATTATATTATCTTTCTTGCTATCCTTGGCAAATTGCTTAGCTTTTAGGATTGTCCTCTTCATCTGTAAGGTGGGAATTATAATGTATCTAATCTTCTGATTCTTCTTCAGTCGTTCTATTCCTGAATGTTCCCTATGTGTGTCTGTAGGTTCTCGCAAACATCTCCTCTTCATTAATATTCCATTCTCTCTGGCTTATGGGAAGGCGTGCATCTATAGAACTGTGTATGTTGATCTGGTTTGATATCCTAGCTCTGACCTGATGGTGTTAGGGAGTGGGACTACTTTGCTATGCTATACACGTTTATTTAGTTTTCTTTTTCCTCCTTAAAAAATTGACAAATAAAGTATATATTTATGGAGTGCAGCGTGATGTTTTGAAATATGTATACATTGTAGAATACCTACATTTAGCGATGCATTAACATATGCATTATTTCATACACACCATTTTTTTGGGGGGAGTACATTTAAACTTTGCTCTCCTTGCAATTTTGTATTTCAATTACAATACATTGTTATGAACTATAGTCGCCATGTTACATAAAAGAGCCCTTAACTTACTCCTCCTGTGTAATTGAAATTTTGTGGTTTTTGACCAAAGTCTCCCCAATCTCCCCACCCTCAGCCCCTGTAACCACCATTCTCTCTGCTGCTGAGAGTTCAGTTTTTTAAAATTCCACACATGTGTAAGATCATTCGATATTTGTCTTTCTGTGTCCGGCTTATTTCTCTTAACAGAACCTCCTCCAGATTTACCCCTATTTACAAACAACGGGACTTCCTTCTTTTTAAGGCTGAATAGTATTCCATTGTGTATATAGATCACATTTTCTTTATCCATTTATCTGTTGATGGACACTTAGGTTGAGTCTACATCTTGCTATTGTGAATAATGCTGCAATGAATGTGGAGTGCAGATATCCATTTGACATACTGATTTCATTTCCTTTGGATATACACCCAGGAATGGGATTGCTGGATTATATGGTAGTTCTATTTTTAGTTTTTTCCGGGAACCTCTTTGTTGTTTCTCATAATGATTATATGAATTTGCATTCCCACTACCAGCATGCAGGAATTCCATTTTCTCCACATCCTCATCAACACTTGCTACCTTTTAGCTTTTGGATAATAGCCAATCTAAGAGATGTGAGGTGATAGCTCACTGTGGTTTTAATTCGCATTTCCTTGGTGATTAGTGATGTTGAGCAAGAATGCTCTTATTTAATATAAAGTCACCAAAGATGACGGAATAAAAAGAGATTAAAATATATATGGAAACCAGGAAGTAAGCAGAGAGGTAGGCAACATCTTTAAAGGCTCAAATCAAGCAAAATCCTACAAAAAAAAAATCTCTCTCTTTGGATCTCGGGTTTTTCATCTGTAAAATGAGACTATTCTCCTTGGTGGTCTTAAGGGACATATTTTTCTGAGTTCTGCCCTTCAGGAGCCTCCATATAGTTCTGGAGTGCTTGCTGCCAGGAGGGCAGAAAGGAGATTCACCTGCCACCTGGCAGGGTCTTCATTCACATTCAGTGACTCTAGGGGCTTCACCAGAGACTCAGCAGCAAACCTGGAGGAGAACAGGAAGGCCAAGGGAGCTAATTAAGAGCTCTTTGATTGATGAGGAGCAGGGGTGGGCCCAGGGGGTGTCATGCATTTTGCTTTCATACTCAGAACTGGCTCTAATGAGAGACCTATTGGACCTGAAGTGTAGCTCCTCACTATCCCCTAGATTGTCACGGCAAGATCTCTGAGGAGCTCATGGAGAAGGCTGCGGAAGAGGTCATGTGTGCAGTTTCAGGCTGATAGGAGAATAGCAAGTTAGCATTATCTGAACCGTTCTGTGTTGCAAATGCACCTCGGTCTCTGGCTGCTGGGCGGACATTCCTCCCAGATTCTGATTCGGTTGGAAAAGACTGGCATCTCCATCCTTGTAGCAGCTACAGGTCTAGGACAGGATGTGGCTGGGGTCATAGGGCTAGCCAGGGCACCTGTCTGAACATCAAGTCATAGCCTTCCCTTCAACTGGCTTTGCTAGCCCAGTCTCATAGACAGGTTACCTGCTTCCATTTCCTATTCAACACAACACTTCTCAGCTACACTAGCTACTGAAGCTACTGGAGCTCTATCCTGAATCTCAGCCTCCCAACTCTTTCACTACCTCTTAACAGTCCCTTGGTGACCTGGCCCTGCCATTGGCATCTCTGCTGATGACTGCCATATAGGAATGGCATACCCACTGGTTCTGAGTATCACACATGCAAGGGATCAGACCCATTGGCCTAAGTTGTTGAGCTCCTGCAGATAAGGTGTATGAGACCACAGGATGCCATGGGGGCTGACTCCATGCCCTGCTCCTTCCTAGATGTTGTCCTCCCCATCCCCACTGGAGCGTGCCGTGCTCTTTCCTGCATTGACTGTTGCTAGTCTGAGCTACGAAGGCATTCAGTGCTGGCTGCTAGGGCTACAATGCTGATAAGAACAAGGCCCTCAGCTTCACTGGGCTACAGTCCATTGGAGGACTGGTATGTTCACAATGGACCAGAGTGCGACTTGAGGCAGAATGGGAGATGTACAAACAAATGTCCTGGAGTCATGGGGAGAATGTGGAGGACAGAGAGTGGTCTATATTCGTTGGAGATGCTCCTGCTCCCTCTGCCACTGTCTCTGCCCACTCTTCCTCCTGCTCACCTAGCCCCAGGGGTACCTCTTCCCTGATGTTTCTTGAGCAGACCCAGCAGGATTTGCATTCCCAGTGTCTATGTGCATCCCTCCTTTGTTTCATTCAGGTCTCCATGCAAATGTCAACCCTTGCATCAGAGAAGTCTCCCTTCACTTCTCTGTCTACAGGAGTTCCGTTCTACCTCCGTTATGTTGTGTCACCATACACTGCTTATTCTTTATAGTACATTTCACTATTTGATGTATGTTAGATGTTTATTTGTATATTTGTTTATTTTTTGTTTCTTCCAGCTAGAAAGTGAGCTCCATCAGGGCAGGAATTTAATATCATTTTCTGCTGAATCCTCAGCACCTAGAAGGGTTCCTGGCACATTCTAGGTGCTAAATTGATATTTGTTCAATGAAGGGGTGAATAATACAAAGGGTCGAAGCAGATAGTAGATGCTAGGCTGACCTTGACAAGTGGGTAGGGTTGAGTTGAGTAGGCATTTCAGAAGGAAGCATTAGCCTAGGCAAAAGCATGGGAGCCAAGTGCAGGAGAAATACAGCCGGTGAAAGGTAATCGAAAGAGGAAGAAATGAGGGTTGGTGGCCAGATGGGGAAAGGTGCATGTTAGTGAAAGAAACTCTCACTCACTCTGCGATTATTTTGGACATGCATCTATTCACCTCTCTCACTTCCTCTTAGCCTCCATTCCAAACACTGCATGTCTCTTAAGCCTCTGCCAGAGTCTCACCTCTGTAATAAGCCATCAGGCACATGCTTTGACACCTCCTACATTGTGGGGACAGTCCTGCCTTTGTCCCTTACAAGCTGGGTGACCTTGCAGGCAGTATTTCTTCTTACAGCCTGTGTGACTCTTACAAACTGTACCACTCATGTAACTGCTACCTTCTCTCTGCATTTCAGGATTACTTCATTGATCATGAACATTTTCAGGACTTGGCCCCAGTTTTACATCTGCATTTTGAAAAAGCAATTAAAAACCACCCCCAGGATTAGGAGAAATGCAGGGGTGAATCTGATTTTTGGTTCTACCCCCTGACTAGCTGGGTGCTTGGGCAAATCACTTAAACTTTCCAGACCTCAGTGTCCTTATCCATAAAACAGGAGTTAAAATACTGTCTTTGCGAGGTTGTTGTGAGGATTAAGTGCAGTTCAATTTAAAATGCTCAGCACAAGGAGGTGCTCCAAATAATTAGATCTTGCCTCCCTCGCTGTTCGTTCGCATTTTTAAGCCTCTCCCCCGCCAAAGGTATCAGAGCTTCCAGCAGTGTGAATCTTCCCACTTGGCCAACTCCACAACTCCCCATAGGACCTAGACCAACCCAGGCATTCAGGGCTCTTGCTAATTAATGGGTTGAATTTTCAAGCAAACTTAACCTCTCAGAGAGGATCATCAGCCCCATTAATCAAAGGATTCCTTCTCAGGTCTCCTGTAAGGCAGCCTCAGGTGTTATGCGGAATTCATCTGGCAATCCAAATGAGATGGCAAAAGTATGTTTCCATTTGAAAACCCTGATTACCCATTTGCTAATGCAAGCTGATGCCCAGGCAGGGGTGATATTTTTATTTATTTGTGGTTCAGTGTTTGTTCTTGTGATGATGTTTTTATCCTTCTTCCAAAGGCTGTTTGGAGCCCATCCAGCAAATGGGGAGTGTTTATTGGCTTAGATTCTAATTACATTATAGAACAGTCAGGGATGGCACGTTGCAGTTTTTCTAGTCTGCCTTTCTTCCAAAGCACTTGGGAAGGTGGATGGAAGAGAAATGTTATAAACCAGTGTCTCTGTTTAGCTGGTAAGTGAGGACCAGAGGATGTGAGTGAGGCCACTTTGAGGGTGAAAAAGGCTTAAATCATCCCTTTCAGTTACATGCCAAGAAAATACCTCACCTTCTGGTCACATAGGTCAGTGGGAAATCTGTATCCAGAGGTAAACCCTGAAGAAAGCACTTCTTTCTTTCTGTGTTCACACAGTAATAAATAATACTGAGCTCCTCCTGTATTCCAGGCACTGTACTAAGCACATTAGTTGCATTACTTCATTTGAACCTCATAAAAATATTATTAGATAAGTAGCTTTGTTATCACCATGGTAACAATACAGAAATTGAAGCATACAGAGGTTAACTTGCTCATGGTCAGTTACTAAATGGTGGAGTTAGGTGTCCTAACCAGGCAGAATGGCTTCAAAGCAGTGCTTTTAACTGCATTAATTTATTAATATTAATATAACACATTGATATTTATTATTAATGTATTAATATGTTGATAAACATTAATTGACAGGTAACTTAGTTGATATGTGATTGTGGCCAAGTGTGCTGTTTAAAAATTTTTTAATTGATATCTAATAATTGTACATTTTTTGGGGTATATGTGATATTTGGATACCTACATGCAATGTGTAATGATCAAATCAGGGTAATTGGGATGTCCATTAGAAGTCTGCCGTGGGTTTCTCAATTCATTTCTTTTCTTCCTGGCTGCATGGCTCAGACTACACTTCCTAGCATTTCTCGCAGTGAAATGTAGTCATGTGACCAGATACACCAATGGAACAGGAGTAGAAGTAATGTGTACAACTTCTGTATTCCATGGTTGCTAGGCAGTGTCCAGTCATGGACTTCATCTGTTTCTGCCCACTGATTGGATATGGTTGACAACTGGGTTTGCCTCAGAAGCCAGACCCACTCACCTCTCCCACCCCAGCCTGGTTCCCATGAGGCTTTTATGAAGCAGAGGCTGCCTACCTGCCTTGCATTGCTCTGGGAGAGAGTCATCCATTTCCTGGCCCTTTAAGGGACTGAATTGTTGAGTCTCTGTTATGGAGCCCTTACTCCAACTAATATAGTGGTTTTTCTCCCTTTCATATAATCAAAGAATTTTTGCCTCTAAAGAGGTAATCCAGACTAACTTTTGAATCTATCACCTGATAGAGCACATGCTGAAGACCTTTAGTTGTAGATGGCTGACTTCCTACTGAGTCTGCCTATTCTCTTTTTTAAAACTCTATTATTAGAAAGTTTTCTAAAGTTTAAATTCTAAGCTAAAATGCAATTCATGTGCATGGCTCCAGTGCTCCTTGAGGAGCATATAAGACAATTGTGATTCCCCACTCTGTATCAAGAGCATTTCATTTTCTGAAAACAGTAGTCTCAGCCCATGAATGCTCTCCTGGGCTGAATGTTCTCCATTCAGTCAAGCTTTCTTTTTTTTTTTTTTAAATGTTTTTCTTTATGATTATTATTATTTTTTAAGAGGCGGGGTCTTGCTATGTTGCCCAGGCTGGAGCGCAATGGCTGTTCACAGGTGTGATCCCGCTACTGATGAACATGGGAGTTTTCACTGGCTCCGTTTTTGACCTGGGCCGGTTCACCCTCCTTAGGCAACCTGGTGGACCCCTGCTCCCGGGAGGTCATTATATTGATGCTGAACTTAGCGCAGACACCTGATGGGCATAGATAGCGCACTGCAGCCCAGAACTGCTGGGCTCAAGCGATCCTCCCACCTCAGCCTCCTGAGAAGCTGGGACTACAGGCACGTGCCACCACGCCCAGCAAGCTTTCTTCTTATAACATTGATTTGAGACCCATGTACCTACTTCTGACCTTACTCCAAGGTGTCTGTGTTCCTGGACTCATAGTGATTCAGGACAAATGCCAACCTTGAACATGTGGTTTGCCCAGCTTGGAAAACAGCAGAATAATCACCTCTTATTTTCTTTTCCATGCTTATTTTCATTCATCCTGATATAAATTCAACAAACTTTTCTGCATATTTAATGATCTTCAGAACTTGCAGACATGGTTTCAGTATTTGCTAGGCATGGCCGGCTTACGTTGATCCTTCTGTGGCCTGCCCTGTCTTATTATCCTGTCTGGGGGAAACTGATTTTTGGACACAAGTTCAGGACTTAGCAAATATCCCTCTTTAATCCCACACTGTGCCATTTAGTTTCCACACTGTCCAGACAACATTGCTTTGTCTTGATCCTGCCATCTGATATTTTTTCCCAGGAAGATGATTGAGCAATAGAGAAAGTTTTGACAGAGAGCCTCTAGAAAATAATAAATAAGCTTTAATTTGTCATTCGCAACACTGGTAAGCCACATATCACATCATTTATCACCAATCTAGTTTATGTGCATAAAAACAACATTTTCAATACCAGAGATGACTTACTTGACCTTGGAAACTATGTTACTGTGGCTATTACTATATTTAGTGATTGGTTATTAAAAAAAAATCATGCCTCATACAATGTAACACCTTTAAGTTTCTAACTTAGGTTTGAATAATTTCCTGATATATAATAAAGGAAACAGTTCAGTTAATCAAAATTAAAGATACTGTAGCGAGTCTGAATGGAATAAATAGATGTGACATATGAGGGTATTAAAAGTGTTCACAGAAGAAAGAACCCTTTGAGGTTTCTCTTGGAAACACTAATTTCCTGTATACTCTCCCTTTTTAAGTTTATCTCTATAATCAATTTCATGCCACTGTATGTTACTCTTTCCCTCCATCTCCCATTTCCCATCTCACATCTCTCTCTCTCTCTCTCTCTCTCTCACACACATACACACACACACACACACACACACACACACACACACACGGATGGCCAGGAGGTTGTTTGCCATGGCTACCCCACCATAAATGTTCAGCTTTTCTTTTAGTTGTCCTTTGTATTTCTGGTTAGGTATCCCCTGGTAATTCCCGTGACCTCTGCCTGTTCAGACCTGGCTCTGATGATCCTCATCCCTGGCCAGGTCATTTCTTGGCTTTCTAGTAGAACAGAGGGTGGCATCTTCGTTTCTGATATGCACAGACATTTTCTAGACTAGTCACCTTCCCTGGGACTACTTGGGAATCAAGATGATTCAGTAGCTCAGTGACCAAGACTGAGAAAGCACAAGAAATAGAGAAAAAGACTCAATATTCTATTATTTCCAGGGAAACTGAGAAGTCATCAGTATAGAAACATGAAGAGATAGGTGCTTTTGGTCAGGGGCTGTAGGCATGTATGTTCAGTGAGGACAAGTGTCAGTCGGTTGGAGCTGCTGTAACAAAACACCATAAACTGCATGGCTTAAACACCAGCCATTTTATTTCCCCCAGTCCTAGAGACTGGGAAGTCCAAGATCAAGGTGCCAGCCTCTTTGGTTCCTGGTGAGGAGTTAGATATAGCAACTCCAAGTTTCTGTTCAAAGAATCAGTATGTCAGCATGTTCAGCTCTCTTATTCTTTAATTCTCCATTTTAAAGTTTAACTTCCTGGTTCTCTTCATCCCCTTGCCTCTAGTTTCAATAAACAACTTTCCTGCCAGTTCTAATCAGTAGTTCACATCTGTTCCTCTGGTCACCTGCTCTGACCTGTTCTGTAACCATCCTTCCCACCAAACCACCCAACCCACCACTCCAGCCATATGCCTTCTCTCTTTAAAATAGCCAATCAGAATTAGCTTAAACTGTGAGGTCTAACTCTAGCCAATGGGGGAACAACACAGCAGTAGGGGCTACCTGCATCAGGAATAAGAACCCCTTCCCCTCCCTTGTCCAGGTGTGCATTCACCATTGCTCCATCTGTGAGACGCGCCTTCTATAGAAGTAAATTGCCTTGCTGAGAAAATTTATATTCAAGTAATACTTCTTTTGTAGCACTGAAAATTTACATATAACATGAGGGCTCTTTTCCTAGCTTGCAGATGGGCACCTTCTTGCTGTGTTCTCTCAGTCCTCTCGTGGTGGAGCAAGACAGAGCTCTAGCCTTTCCTTCTTCTTAGGCACTAACCCTATCTTAGAGCTTCCACTCTCGTGGCCTCATTTGACCCTAATCCCAAAGGCCCCACCTCTTAATAGCATCACAGTGGAGTTAGAGCTTCCACATAAATTTTAGGGAACGTAAACATTTAGTCCATAAACACAAGGAAAATAGACCTGCTCTTTTTACATCCCAGCTCGGAGTCCCAGCTCTGCCACTTACTAGCAAGAAACACTAATTCTCCAAACCTTGATTTCTCCCTCTATAAAATGGGGTTATGAGAATTTATGTTGGAGGTCTTTGTGATATTTAAATGCTCAGGGCATGTCACTTCCCATCTCTTTCCCTTAGAAGCTAGATCACACTTCGGTCCAGCATTTGCCTGTGAGTAATAAGATCTACTTTGCCAGCTTAGGCTTATCAGTAAAGTTAGCATTAAACTGGAAGAGTTTTGAGACCAAGTGTGTAGATTAAAAACAAAACAAAACAGTATTTTCCCAGTATAGCTAATCGGAGAAGGCAGAGGGCCCATTTCCTTTGTAAATGCAGTCTCTCAGTATCTACTCACTGTCCTCTTAAGTCTTACCAGTGATTTTATAAATGCAAGAAATAAGTGATAGGAAATTTGAGTGCAAATTCTCATGCCCCCACTACCAACAAGTTGGGTGTGAATAAAAACTGGGCTTTTAAAAATGCCAGGAACAGTCCATGATGACTATGTGGTGACCTTAGTAAAGATTTGTTTATTAAACACATATTTACTTAGAACCTCCATGTGTCACATTTTAATGTGGAGGCTGGAGAGTCATAATTTCAGTGGTGAGTGACACAGGGCACCATGGCTTATTTATGCTGTTCTCTCTGCCTTGAATATCCTTCCTCCTCCCCCCTTGTCTGCCTGGAAAACTGCTATTCAAAGTTGTTTACACATCATATTCTGTCTGATGCCTTCCACATTCCTCTTAAGTATAATTACTCTCTCCTCTGAGTTCTCTTGGTGTTTGCTCATAGTTTCATTTGAACATTTATCACACTAGGTAGTAATGATTTATTACACAGGTTCCTAGACTCCTGTACAGCAGGGACTGTACCTTAATAATTATCCTTGTGAGACCTTGTTTGGGTCTCAATAAACACAACACTCAGTAAATGAATGAGTGAAAGAATGACAGAGAAATCTCTGTCCTAGAGAACTCAGGTTCTGGTAGGGAAAGAGCATTTATTTTGCATAGATTCTACAACAAAAATAAATGGCAAGTTTTATTATGCACATTTTACAGATGGGAAAACTGAGTCTTGCAGAGGTTAAAAAACTTGCCAAGGTCACACAGTGAGTGATTAGAGGATTGGCGATTAAAACTGAAGCCATTATTCTCCTCACTTCTCCATGTACACAATTAACTGATAAACTGATCCTAGGATTCTGGTAGCCTAAGGTGGAATCCACATTCTGCAGAATTGAGAGTGTCATAAGAACTGAGAGTGTCGTAGGTTCTTCCAGGTCTGGGATAGATGGAGGAGGCTCAGAATGGAAATTAAGGAGTCGTTGGTCTCTCACTGATCAGAAATTATATTGAGACTCAGATGGGATTTGGGATTACCTGAAGCAAGGCCATCCACCTCCAAATTCATCTCCCCCTCCCCCCAGGGGTGAGGGCAGCCTAAGAGACTTGAGAAGGAAGGAGAGACCACATTAAATCCGGAATATCTATTTGGTAGAGTGGAAATGCCCTGATGTTTGATCCCATTTACTTGAGTAAGACTTTATATCCAGGCATCTCAGGTTTTAAATTACATGTCAGAGACAATTTTGCTCTCTGGATGTGACATGCGGGGTTGTCCTTCAGGTGAGCCAATATGAGCTTAGTGCTCAATCTCTCCCTGTCTCAACGAAGGGAGGCTTCTTGGTTTCATTCATTCAGCAAACCTTTGCTGAGCATCTCAGCAGGGATAGGCCCTGTAGTAAGGGTTGGGCATACAGACAGGAATAAGACATGAATTCTGATCTTAAGAGGCTCTTAACATGATAACGCTAATGGCTACGATTAATCTGTTCATTCCTTCAACATATTTGTGGTGTGCCTACTCTGCGCAAGGCACTGGCTCAGGCCCTTGGGATCCATCAGGGAACAGGACAGACAAAAACCCCTGCCCTCCAGCAGCTTATATCCTAATGGGGAGAGAGACAGACAGTAAATAATAAGCATAATAAATAAATAATATGCTTGAATGTGATAAATGCTAATGAAAATGAAAATAAGTAAAAGGACAGGGTTAGAGAAATGGGAGTACTGAGAGTGAGAGGGAGGTTGCAATGGTGAATGGGGTGGTAGGAAGACACCTGGTAGCTGATGGCATAAGATGGAAAATGTGAAGGGGACAGAATGAACCACAGTGATATCTGGGGAACGTGAAGCAGAGGGAATAGCTTCCACAAAGGCGCTTGGATGGTGTGCCTGGTGTGTTTTGAGACACAGAAAGGAGGCCCCTGTGGCTGGAGCGGAGTAAGTGGAGAGAGTAAGAGAGGAGATTAAGAGGAAATGGGGGTGGGCACAGCTTGTAAGGCCCTGAAGGCCACTTCCAGGCTGTGGTTTTGATTCTAGGTGAAACGGGGAACTGTATACATAGACATGCTCTTCCTTATAAGGGGAGTGCATGGCTCTAAAATTCCACCGCAGGTGAGAGCAGAGAGACCAGGGAAAAGGCTGTTGTGTACTCCAGGTGAGAGATGACAGTGACAAGGTGAGCTTGGAGCTGTGGAGGTGGTGAGAGGTGGTCAGACTATGTGGACCACAGTCATCATGCTGTGCAATTCATCTAAAAATTACATTTCTTTGTCTAATTGAAATTTTGTAGCCTTTGATGTTGGTCACTAAATTCTTAATATAACCCCAGGAGATATTATTATTATTATTATTATTATTATTTGTTACTAATGAGGAAACTGAGGCTTAGTTTCAGGCAACTTGCCCAGTCATGCTTTTAATCAAGTGTAGAGCTGGGTCTCAAACTCAGTGTCCTTCTGGGATGAACAGTGCCATCGGTGCCATTGGTCGGCCAGCCTGAAGTGTGCTGCATCAGCTGCTAACTGATCAGTTTTATGGTCAAAAAGCCTAAACTGTGTTGGGAAAGAATTTTGGGGGCAGAGGCAGGATTTCTTTCTGGTAGTGACAGGTGCATTTGAAGTCTGGAGGGTTAAAGAAGCATATCCCATTAGTGTGGGGGAAGCGAGCCTGAGTACTCAATTCCAGAGAATCCCAGGCTCTGCATCAGAGTTAAGGAGAGTTTGAATCAGAATCAGAGAATGATAGAGGCAGGAAGGGAAACCAGGGTGTGTGAATGCCTCCAGGATATTCTGATCTTCGTAGCCCAGCCTCTTCCTCCTCTGTCCTCATAAAGCTTCCAGGGCTACTTTGGAGAGTCTGACACACAAAGTTAGACATTTTATTTTAAATTATTTTCTATATAATCTTATTGGGAGGTCAGCAAATAGTTTTTGCTGGTTTGGGAAGATTTCCCAGAAGGAAGGGTGTTTTCCAGAGCCTATTTTATGCAACAGGCAGTTAATAGGATCCCAGTGAGACTCTGTGGGCCCCTGAGCACCGTAGCTTACAGCAGGTAAGTAGTAAAAGGTAAAATAAATGTCCTGTTCAGATCTCCTTGCCTTTTTCAGCTTTGGATACTTGTTTACATCTAGGGGAACTTCTCATTTTGATCTTACTTCTGAACACAAGGAATTGACCGGAGCGAGAATGGAGCAACCCAGAAAGCTCTCATGGCCAGTCCTATTTATAGAATTTTCAAGGCAAAAGAATACTAAATTACAGTTCTCAGCCAATGCATTAATCTCTCCTAGCAATCCTGACATATAGTCTCTTCTTGCATGCTTTCAGTGTTAGAGAATTTCTTAGACCACTGATGGAGAAGAGACAGTTTGCAGTTAAAAGCAAATAGGCTTTGGAATTAGAGGTGGGAACAAATCCTACTGCCATTCATTACCTGAATCCCTTAATTTTTTAGCAAGTTCCTTGATTTTTGGAGCCTTAAATCTCCCATCTGTGAAATAGAAATCCCTTTCCTTTCTAGTAGGTTGTCGTAAGGATCAAGTGAGGCAGGATAGTTTTATGGTCAGAAAGCCTGAACTGAAGGCAAACTGCCCGAGTTCCAATCTCTCTTCTGCTCAAAACCTGAGTATTTCTGAGCGATTTACCTAAACTCCCTTAGGTCTCATGTTGTTTAACTCTAAAATGAAAGTCTGAAAGTCAGAAAACAGTATTACCAACCTCATAAGCAGGCTGGGCTACGGCTAGTTAATAAGTTAATACATCACCCGAGTATGCATTAGCAAATGGGTTTCCTTCCTCCAGATGGATACAGCTCCACACCTGGGCTCATGATTTGGCAGGAAGCGTGCCTCTCAGCCAAGCAGACCCTTTCTGCATGTTCACAGTGGCCTTGCTCATGGTGTTATTGCCATGATTAATTCCTGTGAGCCACCGAGAGCATTGTCTCATGCCTGCAATAAACACTCAACATAAGTAGTTCTAATCATGTAAAAGCATCATCTCCTAAGACAGTCCATTTTATTGTTGAAGAGCTTGGACTATTTTGCCCTTATATTGTGAAATGAAATCCATCTTCTCACCTGCTTCTCATCTTCACGCCATGCTCTGTGGCTTCATAGATAAAGTCTAAATTCTCTTCTGCAGCAGTACCGGCACCACTGTTCTTGTAGAACATTGGTTGTAGAAAGGTCCCCAATTCTCTACCTATCTCTGTATCTGTGGCCTTTGCCATTGGACGTTGCATCTCCTCTGGTCAAGAGTTAGAATCTGCTTCCTCATCTCTTGAATCTGAGTTGGCTTTGTGACTTAGCCTTTTGTGCTGCCATTCTTTCTTGGAACTTTGCCAGTACCATGTGAACAAGCCCAGGCTAGCCTCCTGGGTGATGGTGGGCACATGTGCCCCGTACCTCCATTGCTCCATCAGTAGCCTGGCAGATGCCAGGCATATGAGTGAAACCATTCCAGACCAGTTGTCGCCCAGCTGACCTACTAGATGACCACAGACACAAACAACAGCAAGACCACCTGAGATTAGCCAAGCCTGGCTCACTGTTGCATGCCTATGAAATTGGGGGATTGTTATGCTGAGATATTGGGGTACTAGGTAACTGATACAGGTGGACTTATTGATGGCTGTGTCTAGACTGTGTCCTTACTGCAGATGGAATTCAATCTAGTCCCTGTGATTAATATTCTCCTTCCTGCTGCCCACCTGCTGTGCCCTATCCGTGAAGCTAACATGATTATTTGTGCCCCACAATTCTCTCCCTGCCCACCACCTTCTGGATGAGATGACAGGGCCCAGACACGTTCTGGAGAAACACAGCACAGGCCCTGGGGCTTTCTCTCTGCTGGTCTCAATTTCAAAGGACATTTGATTCTGGCACAGCCACACACAGTGCTGGGCTTAATGATATCTCAGTGATCCCACTGGAAAAACCCTGGTTTTTCCAAGGGTAGGTAACTTAGCTATTATGACTCGCTCTAGGGTAAAACTGGGCAAACAAGCCTTACTGCCTGAAGGTGATTTTGATTTTTAAATTGTGAAATAAATCATCCTGAGCTTTTATGATTTTGGGGGTTTGTTTGTGTTTCTCTCTTTTGCTCCAAATTTCCACAGTAGCTTTCTGGCTTGGGATTATTTTTCACTTGGCTCTTTTCTCACCCAAAGTGTATTTGTTTTGTAAAATGACAAATCACTTCTGTATATTCCAGGCCAGAACCTGTGCCGTTGGAGCATATGGGGACAGAAGAAGTCAGAAGTAAAGCAGCAGAGTTAGCTTTACTTCATCAGTGGAGCTCAGGGCTCAGCAGGTAGAAAAAAAGGAAGAATTCTCAAGCTGTGTAGATATGAGGACCAAGGTTGAATACACACTCGCCTGATGCTTAAGTCCCTGCTGTGGTTGATTTGTGTTTCATATTATGCCTGGGTCTTGGTTTCCTCATTTAAAAAATCTTTCTAGAGTGATGAAGACCAAGTGTCTTAAACCTGCAGCGCCCAACCTGTGGGTCATACACTTCTCGCTAGCTATGGGTTTATTGTTTAGGGTTCTACAGTTGTCTGTAGAATAGATAGATCTGATGTCTCACAAATTCACATGTTCATTTTTAAAAATGTATAATCACTAACGCACATGTGAAATGCTTTTTTAATGAATTAAAAGCACATTCCGTTAAAGCATCTCCACATTCAGCATAGATTGCAGCCATTAAATACCTTAACAATTAGTGAGTGTTAAGCACATCACACGTGTCATGGGGGAAGAAACTGGCTATATTTTATTCCAGATTATGTGTGAAGGAGTCTCCTTCAGGCACAGGAAACCTTCAGGAAGCAATGTTCAGATGTGAAAGGAGTAAGGGTGTCTGAACATTTGGGCATGGGGAATGTACGTAGGACAATGTATTTTCCTCTTGGGGATATTTACCAGGTTTGTGGATAGGAATTAGTGCGGCTGAAAGGCTGCAAGCCTAGGAAACCACTAGCAAAATAGTCAACGGCAGGATCCTGATTGACTGGGAACCGCAGCCTCCCATCATAACTGTGGTGACAGTTATCCATGTTGAGGAAGACAAGTAATAGTCCAAAACAGGACACAGAACTGGGAGAAGGTGATAGTCTAACTACTCACTGGAAATTGCCCGTACTGAAGGAGGGACGCAATTGCCAGACGGCTATGGTATAAGCAGACATCTCTGTAGAATGTGCATCCTCAGCCAGCCTGCTGTCACCTCACTCATCAACACCTTGAACCTCTCTCTTCAAGTTCTTTCATGATCCCAACAAGTCATCAGCATGCTGACCTCTCACACCCTCTGTTTTCTAGTCTCCGGGGTCCTTTCTTCACCCGAGGTCAGCCATCCACCATTATGGCCCTGCTGTTTCCTGAAGCTGAAATTTAAAATTTTAACACCTCACTTCCCAGCCACAGTCATTTCAGTGTCCACCTCCATCATTTCAGTTCTCATTCACATTCTCTTCATTGAACCTTCTAATCTTTGACCTTCCACTTTCTTCCTATCCATTATCCTCATCTTGCCTTTCTCTCCTTTTCAAGCCTAGTCCCCACGACCCCTTGCTTTGATCTCCCACTTGTCAATATTTTTAACTTCCTATCCTCGTTCTCTTCCTATCTCATCAGCTTAACAAGACCTCCATCTGGGATCACCCATCATTCCACCCTTTTCACTTCTGAGCTGACATCACCTCTGGGTATATCAACTAACCACACAGACTCAGACAACAGAAAACCATGGAGAAAAGATCTTGTTATCATTACTGAAATTTTGTTTTTCAATGGAAAGTTTCTTTTCAGTTAAGAAAAAGCTAGTGAGAGAGAAGCAAATGAACTGTTTGTTTATGTACTTCATATTACAAGACTGGTTAAATGATTTTATTCTTTAGTACTTGTCTGTTTAACAGCACTGTGAAGTAGATATTATTGCTCTCATTGTTTATATTAATTGGAGAAACATTAGGAATACTGCTAATAATGGTAGGTTGCATTTCTTGGGCATTTTCCAGGTCCTAGGATCTGTGACAACCAATGTAAATTTCACTCAGATTTGATTTTCAAGTACAGATTAAAAAAATAGTGCTCAGTAAGTCCACGTGACTTGCTATTGTCAGACAGCCTGGGCTTGGCCATCTGATTGAAAAAAACAGTGGGTTTTGTATAATGCTAAGCTGCTATCGGGCACAGGGGCTCAGATTGGAGAAGAAATGTGAAATATTGACAAATGTGAACCTGAAAGAGCTAATTCTTCAAGATGAATCCTAAGAGCCTAACTGGGCCTAACTTTAAAATAGTCAAGCAGTCATTTGCTAACTAGAGGTCACACATCTCTTAGTACCCTGAAAACTCATCCCTCTGGTTTAATCTTGGGACCTTCCTTCAGAACTCTCAAATCGCTAATTTGGGAACTAACCAATCAGAGCTCACATGCCTTGACCAATCAGGGCTCAGCTATGTCAACCAGTCAGAACTAAGCAAGTTTGAATGCTTCATTTGCATAAATAAACCTGATTGGGAACCTGGGTGGGAATTTTCTCCATAAAAGCCAAACTCTCCCTTTGTTCTCTGGAAGGCACCCTTCTTTTACCTTGAAGGTTGGATCTCCCCAGTTTGCAACCAAATCTCTGGAAGAAAGTCTCTTTCCTCAAAATTTATTTTTAGAGAACTTTTGTTCACATGTGCCCAGGGTAACAAAGCTAGGAGGTGGTAAGCTTGAAAGTTAACCCAGATTGGTTTACTCTCATATTGCTTGTGAGGTCAGATTCACCAAATTGGGTTTCATTTCTTCAGATTTGTCTTTTGCTTTTACCAAAGTGACACTGAAGTAAAGCAACTGCTTCCCTTTCACTCAGACTGAATTTTTTACGGCCCCAATATTAATTTATTGGTGCTTTCAGCACATCCTATTGTATTCTGCAAATCACTATTTGGTAGATGATTACAAATTCTCTACAAAATGGCTCATATATGAAAACCCTGGCCATGACCTCAGCCTGGGGGGCACCGGTTCCCCTTTCTCAGAGCAGTGGATTTGGCCTCTGTTGACATCTGAGGTAGGTGGCCTTGAGACGGTTACCTGGGGTGAGAGTGACTGTCGTGGTTTCAGTTCATTTCTTGGAAGATGTCCTCCCTTCTCCAGCTGGTGGACTCCTTGTCCTTCCTTATCAGTCCTGTCTCTAAGTATGACTCTGGGCCATAGTTCCTTCTGTTTCCTGTATTATGAATGCTGTTTCTTCACTCTTTGCATGTAAGAACTCACTCAAAGCCTAGCTCCAATGTTACATTTTTTTCTCTGGGGTTTTTATAGCCCTTTGCCTAACTCTTCACCTTTCCTCATGTGAGGATAGTTGTTTTTTTGAAGTATACGGTTAGTTGAGGAGTGTTTGTGCCAGTCTTTCAACTTCAAATCTCTGCTACTAGCTCTGCAATCCCGAGAAGGCCACTTAATCCTTCCATGTCTCTGTTTCTTTGTTGATAATTTCGGGGGTGATATTTACTTCATGGCTAAGAATTTTATGAGCAACGTTGGTTGTGAAAGTGCTTGGCAGATAAGCAGGTGTGGTAGTCACTGCTGGGTGGCTGATCTAACCTTTATTCCCAATTCTTTCTTCCCTGGCTTCCTTTTACTCTATTAGGCTAGAAATGCTAAATACAGATTTAGCTCCAGCCTCCCTTGCAGCTAAGGGTTGCTGTGGAACCTAGGAAGAACCAATGGAGCACACATGGAAGTCTTCTGAGAGGCTCTGCACAGTGCTTGGAGTGAAAGCAGTTATCTTATAGCAATGCAACAAATCAACACAAAAACAATGATCTCTAGCCTTTTTGTCATGTGAGGTAACTAATGTCTTTATTATGTTAGCCACTATTATTTGTGTATTCCGTTACTTGTGGTTAAAAGCATTCCTGATAGTGTAGATTCCCAATAAGTATTTACTGAATATGAATCTGTATTGCATTGTGAATATTGGGGGCAAAATTCTATAAAGTTATCATCTCTGCCCTCCACAGTGTTTCGTGTTGGTGTCAGTTTCTCAACTTCAAATCTCTGGTACTAGCCGGAGTACCAAATCTCTGGTGCTGAGAAGGCTATTTAATCCTCATGCCTCTGGATTGTTACATAGTTGGACTTGAAACATGTTGAATGGAATTACATTCTCTTTCTTCCTCCTAATTATGAAACCAGAGTACATCTAATCTCCCCCTTCTAGTCTTTGCTTCAATCTGTCTTTTGTATAGGCACCAGACTGATGACAATATTTCTCCTCTCTAAATTCTTCAAGAATTCCCCATGGGTTTCGCATTAAAGTCAAAAATACATTTATAAGGTAATCAGGTTTCTCAACAACTTAGCTCTAATCTACATTTTATTTATTTATTTGTTTGTTTATTTATTATACTTTAAGTTCTGGGGTATATGTGCAGAACCTGCAGGTTTGTTACATAGATATACACATGCCATGGTAATTTGCTCTATCCATCCCCCCATCCTCTATCTACATCAGATATTTCTCCCAATGTTATCCCTCCCCAATCCCCCCACCCCCTGCTATTCCTTCCCAACACCCTCCCCTACCACTGACAGGTTCCAGTGTTCCCCTCCCTGTGTCTATGTGTTCTCCTTGTTCAGCATGCACTTATGAGTGAGAACATGTGTTTGGTTTTCTGTTCTTGTGTGAGTTTGCTGAGAATAATAGTTTCCAGCTTTATCCATGTCCCTGGAAAGGACATGAACTCATCCTTTTTTGTGGCTGCATAGTCTTCCATGGTGTATATGTACCACTCTGATCTACATTTGCAACCTCACCTCGCTTTGCATCTTTACCTCCTCTGTGCCATACACTCTTCTTTTTTTATTGCCCTTTCTTTAATCAGGCATGTTCCCACATATTTTTTCCCACAACTTAAAATGCATCTGCCTCTTCTGTCTTCACCTCAACTCTTTCCTTTAAGGTAGAATGCAAGCTCTACTATCATATCATTCATCCTGACCTGTGGGAGCAAAGATTTGCTTTAAAAGATAAGATGCATAGGAGAGATATTAAAAGGGAAAATCAATGGGATGTGGAGGCTGATAATTGAGCCAAAGGGAGAATTCAGCCTGATAAAATAGAAAAGTCCAGTGAATCAGAAAGGAGCCAGTGAATACGTTCATACATTTGCAAGAATTTTGAAAAGGCAACCACTAAATCTACTCATTCATTCCAGTAGGAGTAAATCATGAATCACCACCATGGACTTACATCTCGCAAAGCTATCGAATCAGAAGCTTTCTGTTTTTGGAAAAACACATCTCAGATTACTAAACTGTAACTGTTGTGCTGAGTTTCCACCTGGCCAGAGCCCCTTCTCCCACAAGGCTCCAGAAAAACATGATGAAGAACCACATTATCCCTAATTGAAAAATTGTTCTTGCACCTGCGAGTTGTAAACTTTGTGCTCCAATGGGGGCCACGTGCCCATTTACGTGGGGGCTGCTAGAAATACACAGGCACACAGGGCCAGCGCTTGGCTCCTGCGGTGTGTTGGTTGTTTACTGTCATGCTCAGAGGGGGATGAGTGAACATATGCACATTTTTGCTTCTTTCTTTGGGGAAAGGAAGTAAAGGCACCTGAGTGCATAAAACGGCAGTCCAACTTCACAGAGAGCGAGGGAAAGTTCACTTGAAGCAATTCATGTCTTTTTTGATCAGAAATTCATTTGGAAGGGAAAATTGCAGGAAGATCCAACTGCCAAGCAATTTCTCTTCTGTCCAAAAAATGTGTGAAAATGGCACTAAGGGTATTAACAAGGGGAAACGGAAAGAACCAATACTTAATAAACCGTTATGTGAAGGCGCTTTGCATGCTTTCTGCTAGGGTTTGAATATTTGTCTCCTCCAAAATTCATGCAAAAATTTAATCTCCAGTGTGGCAGTATTGAGAAGTGGGACCTTTAAGAGGTGACTGGATCATGAGGGCTTTGCCCACATAAGTGGGTTAATCCATTAATGGATTAATGAGTTATCATGGAAGGGGAAGAGAGACTTGAGCTCGTAGGCTCAGCCCCCTCACCGTGTGATACCTGGGGCCACGAAGAGTCCCTACCAGCAAGGAGGCCGTCACTGGATGTGGCCCCTCAACTTTACACCTCTCAGCCTTTAGGATTGTAAGAAAGAAATTCATTTTCTTATGAATTACCTGGTTTTAGGTATTCCATTATAAGCAACAGAAAATGGACAAAGGCACTTTAACTGAGAAAGTTTGTGATAAGCTTATGTTTGTGATAAGCTTATCTTTGTGATAAACTGAGAAGAAGGTGTTATACTTCCATTTCATAGACTTAAAAAGTGAGCCACTGTGAGCTGAAGTCTTACCTGGAGCAAGCTGGTAGAGAATGGTGAAGCTGGCTTTCATACCCATGACAGCCTGATGACGCAGTCACTTTCGTTCGTTCCACCGGTAGACGCCGAGGGCCAGCTATGTGCCAGGCACCAGTCTACAACACATCCAGAAACATGTGAGACTAATCACAATATGTGTAACCTTAGGAACTCAAAGACAAGCTGTACAAGTCTTTGGCATTTGACTCTCTGGTTCTTCAGGCAGAGATCATGGTCCATAGGGGTTAACTAACTTTCCCAGGGTCACAGAGCTTTTGAACTCTGTAAGCAACAGCATTTGAACTCTAGTTTATTTATTCTGGGTTCAGCTCCGTGCTCCTTTATTTGTCGCAGGACCTGATTTGCCTGCTCCTCAGCCAGTAGACTTGTGTCTCCGTTCTGTTTCCCTCAAGGATCTCCCAAGTCTAAGCTGTATTTTCCCATGTTTCAGCCCTTCACTGCTTACTGGGTGGTTATTAACTGATTCAATGAATTACTCTGTGCCAAGGTTTTAATGGGTGTCTTAATGCCATGTGGAGCCCAGATAGCATATTTGCATTTTAACAGCAGCTTTTAATTCAGACCCATTCACCTTAATTTAATTCAGCAAATGCAATCAGGGTAGCTGTGTACAAGGAACTTTGCTTTGTGCTATGGGGATGTAAAGGAGAACAGGCCTGGAGTTTCTCTTCAAAGAAACCCCAGGCTTTAGGGAAGGGGCGGGAGGGAATGTAACAACAAACCTGAACACACAGAAAAATAATGCCAAGTAAAATTTTAGAAGCATGTTTTAGAAGCACAGGGAGGATACATTTTGGCTTAAGCCAAATAAATGACTAAAGCATTCAGATTTAAAAAATAAGGGCCCTTATCTCCTAACCCATGAAAAAAGAAACCAAAATCCAAGTTCAAAAGCATAAGACAGAGGTAATCTAGCCTCACAGAACACGTGTCAATGGGACTTAGGGACTAGAGGGTCCCAGCAAACTCCCATCAGGAACCCTACGGCAGCCTCCTCATTGGTTTCTGGCCTTCAGCCTTGACTCTTCTGATCTATTCGCTCCTGTGGAGCGACCTTAGGAAAACTCAGTTTTGATCATTGTCGTCCTTTTAAAAACCCTGCAGTTACTTTCTGTTTTTGTTTCTGTTAGAATAACACTGAACCCTCTGGATGAATGTGAAGTGGTTGCACAAATACGTAACTAAAGCTTCAGGGCAGGGCTCTGTTCTGGCTCATCCATGTACAGTGACATGACATCTAGAATATGGTGTCCATTGTGGGTCCTGTGCTATAAGAGGGATAGAGACAAATCAGAATCCATGCAGAAGATCCTACTAGGATGTTGAAAGGGCTTAATTTAACTGGTGTCATAGGAGAAGAGATAAAAAACCAGTAGATGTTTGAATGAGAAGACCTAGGGATGGGACAGTGAGAGGCAGTGCGAAGACCGAGGAGTTAAATTAGGTCTTCAAGTAGGCCTGAAGGAGTTCCATATGGAAGGAGGGGGAGTCTTGTCCTTGCTCATCTTAGAAAGAAGTACCAAGGTCAAATGATAAAGGGTAGAGAGAGTAAGACTGTGGCTTAACTAAAGAAAGTCCCAAAGACCAGAACTGCTCCAACATATGCAGAGAAGAGTATTTTGAGACAGCAGGTGAGGGTTCTTTTTCTGATACCCCTGACTCACCTTGCACTACCACACTTGTTTCCCTGCTGCGACTGCCCATGTGGCCTAGAACCAAGAACACAGCTGAGATCCTGAATGGATCTGAACTTCTAGGAGAACCAGCAGTCTTGAAGAACAAGTCTTTTGCGATGATTGCTGTTGTTTTGAGAAATAAAGTAAGTTCTTAAGAAATTCTCAATGCTTAGCTTTGAATATGAAGAGAAAGTCTCTCATGAAATTTATGCCAGAATCAATAGTTTGGGAGGAATATATGATGGCCTGAGAGCTAATTTAACCACAGTTCATTAATACATTTATTCAGTAAATATTTATGGAGCACTTCTTATTTGCTAGGCTTTATTCTAGACACTTGGGAAATAGAAATAAATAAAACAAAGATTCTTGCCTTCGTGGAACTTGCAGCTGGTAGGTTGGACAGATAGCAAAATGTAAACTTGGATCCTAAGTTAATAGTGTGCTGTTTAGACACGAGAAGACATATGGGGAAAATGCAGAAGAGTGAAAGGACCAGGAATGCTGCCTGGAGGGGGCTGCCAGGTAAGAAATGGTGGTCAGCGTGGGATTTATTGAGAAGCTAAGATCTGAGCCACAGTTTGAAGATGCGGGAGTTAGCGATTTAGATAATTGGAGGAGGAGTGTTTCAGGTAGAGGAAATAGCTGGCAGAAAGGCTGAAATGCAAGAGTGTGTTCAGTAGTTTATATTGAGGAGGCTCCTTCGGCCTGGAAGAAGCAAGTGAAGGGGGAGCAAAGGAGGTGAGGCCAGAGAGGTAATCAGGGCCCAGGGGAGGTTTATTAAGGGCCTTATAGGTTAGCATTAGGACTTGGCTCTTTCTCTGAGGGAAATGGGGAGCTGTTGGAAGGTTTAGATCTGAGGAGTGATGTAATCTAACTTAGGTTTTAATAGCATCTCTCTGGTTGCAGTCGAGCATGAACTGTAAGAGATTGAGAACGAAGGTGGGGAAGCCAGTTAGGTACAATTGCAATAAACCAGGCAAGAGATGGGCTGGGCATGGTGGCTCATGCTGGTAATCTCAACACTTGGGGAGAATGGAGCACCTGAGGTCAGGAGTTCAAGACCAGCCTAGCCAACGTGGAAAAACCCCTTTTCTACAAAAAATGCAAAAGTTAGCTGGGTGTGGTGGCATGTGCCTATAATCCCAGCTACTCAGGAGGTTGAGGTAGGAGAATGGCTTGAGCCTGGGAGGCGGAGGTTGCAGTGAGCTGAGGTTGTTCCATTTGCACTCCAGCCTAGATGACAGAGTGAGACTCCATCTCTCCCCCACCAAAAGAAAAGAAAAAAAAGATGGTTGTGGCTCAGAAGAGATGATGCTATGGAGACGGGGAGACGAGGTCAGAGTGTGGAGGTGTTTTGTTGGTGGAGCCATGAGGATTCCCTGATGAACTGGGCAGATGTTGTGAGAAAAAAATTAGAGGAGTTGAGGATAATTAAAAAGTCTTGACCTTAAGGTCACTCTCTGTGGAGCTGGGAAAGACTGAGTGGAATGGTGAAGCTAGAGGGGAGAGATTAGCAGTCTGGTTTTGGATAATTTAGGCTTGAGTTGCTCATTAGGGAGATGTTGAACATGCAGAAGTCAGGATTTCGGGAGAGAAGTCTGGTCTGAAGGCATGAATATGGGTTGGGTTTACAGAGAAGTCTTCCTTCACCTTACCCTGGAGTTGCATTCCTAGAAAACCCAATGTGTAATAGAGCAGTGTTAAAAAAGGAATTTATTTGGAGTTAGACTCTAAGCTCGGATCTTTGCAAACAGTGAGAGAGTTACACACGATGGAGAAGGATTCCTTGTGTGGGACCGTCTCCAACATTGCAGGGCGGCCTGTATCCCTGGCTCCCACCCAGTAGAAGCCAGCTGTTGCCCCAGTCCTAGTAACAACTACAAAATACTTGTGTACATCTCCAAAATATACCCTGAAGGGGTTGTGGCATTTCCCTGGTTGAAAATCTCTGTTCTGCATACTCTTCTCTTTAAAAACAATGTATACACTGGTGGCTCCCAAATCTGCATTTCCAGGCTGGATCTTTCTTGCATTTTAGATCCCATTGACTTCTAGACATTTCTGCTTGAATGTCTTGCAAGCAATTCAAGCTCAAGATGTCCAAGGCTGTGTTTATCTTATCATTCTGCCTCCCTACCAAACCTGATTCTTTTTCATTTTTCCTTAAAGTTGTGCACCCAGCCACCTAGTTGCCCAAGTCAGAAATTAAGGCATTTTATTCTTGACTATTCCTTCCCTCTCAGCCTAACCCCTGACTCAGTCAATCACCAAGTCTTATCATTTCTATTCTCTATAGCTCACCAAAGCGCCCACTTTCCTCCAACTCTGCTGTCATTATCCAAGTCTGGGTTACCATCTGGAACACCACAACAGCCTTCTAACTAGTTTCTTGCCTTTAATCTTGATTCTTCTGACCCATTCTGTCCTCTGGAGAGCTGGGGTGAGCTTCGGGAGGTTCAGGTCGAGTCATTACTGTTCTGCTTAAAAGCCTGAGGTTGCCCTTCATTACCTTTAGGGTGAACCTCAAACCTTCGGACAGTTGTACATTCCTTTACCAACTCTTCTGCCTGTGTTATACTTGAGTAGCTCCCAGTTATCCATTATTCTCAAGCTACACATAATTTTCTTCAGAAAGCATTCCTGATTTCAAGTTTGGGTTAAAATTCTCTTTCAAACACTTATACACTATTAATGGGAGTATAAATTAGTTCAACCATTGTGGAAAACAGTGTGACAATTTATCAGAGACCCAAAAAAGAAATACCATTTGGCCTAGCAATCCCATTACTGGGTGCATACCCAAAGAAGTAGGAATTATTGTATTGTTAAGACATAGGCACATATATGTTCATTGCAGCACTATTCACAATAGCGAAGATGTGGAATCAACCTAAATGTTCATCAGGGATAGACTAAACAAAGAAAATATGGAGTATATACACCATGGAATACTATGCGGCCATAAATAGAACAATATCATGTCCTTCGCAGGAATGTGGGTGGAGCTGGGGACCATCATCCTTAGCAAACTGACGCAGGAACAGAAAACCAAATACTACATGTTCTTACTCATAAGTGGGAGCTAAATGATGAGAATACATGGATACAAAGAGGGTAACAACAGACACTGGGGCCTCCTGGAGGATGGAGGGTGGGAAGAGGGAGAGGCTCAGGAGAAGCAGCTAATGTGTACTAGCCTTAATGGTTGGGTGGTGAAATAATCTGTACAGCAAACCCTCATGACACAAGTTTATCTACATAACAAACCTGCACATGTACCCATGAACTTAAAATAAAAGTTAAAAATATTCTCCTTTCTACATTTTCAAAGTGTCCTGATCTTCTCTAGAACATGTATGCCTTTACATTATAACTGCTTTCATTTATCCATCTTTTCACTCAATTGTAAAATAAAGGCAGAGAATTTTTGTTTTGTTTCCAGCTGTCTATCCTGTCCTGGAACATGGAAGGATTTATTTTTAATGACTACGTGGGAATAAATAGTTGGATAGAAGGAGCTGTAGATGCATGGATGAATGATGAAGGCAGAGAGAGTATTCAAAATAACCCTATGGGACATGGGCACCTCCCAATCAGAATGGATGCTGACTTTCAAAAGAAAAAATACAACCTAAACCATAATCTACTTACTGGATATCAGACCTAGATGGATGGATGAATGGAGCACAGACTTGGGAAACAGAGAAAAGTGAAAATATTGACAAATGAGATCAGAAGGACTCATTGGGGTCCTTCAGAGAAGTCTTGGAAAAGAGAAACTGATGTGTACATCTGGCTATGACAGTATAGTAAAAATTCTGATCCTACGGGTTATGCTGGTGTTCAGTGTCCACAAGCCCCCTGCAGTTGCAGGCGACATTTGCACTAAGCTTTCATTAAGTTTGTGCATTTTCATGGCATGTGGCTTCAAAGCTTTTATTAGGTTTCCAGAGGGATGTGTGACCTAGAAGAAGGTTAAGACCACTGCTTTGAAAACACCAGATCTTCAAAGCTAACCCTGCCCTATCTTTGAAGCTTTGCCCACCATGGTGGCTTTGAAGCTCAAAAGGCCATTCTCAAAGGTTTTCATGTTAAAGCAGGGGGCCTGAGCTTTTTCTGATGAGGAGTTATTTTTGACTTTTCTGAAGTCTCCTGAGAATGAGCCTTGTAGGTGTAGGGGTGAGGTGGGGGCTGGTTCTGAGCATGCAAATCAGTGAAGGGTGCTGGGGGGCAGGTGCAATGGTACCACTGTTCATGGTCTGCTCTCTATTGGGAATCCTTATGAATCCTGGAGAAGGGGAAAGTATGTGAGAGCAGCATCCAGCCGGCAGAGCAAGTCTGTTCAACTTCGAATATATTGACCAGGAGCAGTGGTTCTTGCCTGTAATCCCTGCACTTTTGGAGGCCAAGGGGGGTGGATTGCCTGAGGTCAGGAGTTTGAGATCAGCCTGGCCGATATGATGAAACCCTGTCTCTACTAAAAATACAAAAAAATTAGCCAGGCACGGTAGCTGGCATCTTTAATCCCAGCTGCTGGGGAGATGGACGCAGGAAAATCACTTGAACCTGGGAGGCAGAGGTTGCAGTGAGCCAAGATCGTGTCACTGAACTCCAGCCTGGGCAATAAGAGTGAAACTCTGTCTCAAAAAAAAAAAAAAAAAAAAAAGAAAGAAAGAAAGAAAAAGAAGAAAAAAGAACTCCTCACCCCCAGACTTTGCATATATTGAAGATTCTGCAGGTAGTTTTAGAAAAGATTATCTGGGGGCCCCCGTTCCAGTCTAGAGCAGGCACAAAAGGGTGTCAGACCCAAAAAACTGGATTATGTTAAGCCCAGTTGGCAAGGGCCCTCACAGAATAGTACTGGTGCTTGGACTGACTTGCTGGTGACGAGCTGGTGGTTTGGGGGAAGAGGAGGTGCTGTTTCTGCTACTGACATTGTGAATTAAAAATTCTGCTGTAATGTCTAGCCTCAGCCTTCCTCCAGAACGATTTGATACAATATAAACATATGTACATTTTCATATATGCATTTCTTTTTCAAGGAATTGCAGAACTAATTATTGTTTTATAAATACACCCGTTTCTATGCAATTTTAAATGAAACCAGACTTGCACAGCTCAACCATGGCTTCAAGGTGCCTCGGAATAACCAATCAGCCCTATAAGTTGCAGCCTTCCTTGGTTCTAAGGCAAATGCTTGGCATTCTCTCGCCATTCACATACCTCCTAAGGTTAAGTTATTCATTCGTTTAAGCACATGCTAACACCATGCACATGTGCACGCATACACATGCATGCATACACACACATGCGCACACACACACATACACGGGGAATGATTCTCTCTCTGTTAATTTTTCATCAAGACAATAACCCTTTGCTTTGAGAGGACTCATAATGGAAGTTTCCAAGCAGATCAAGTGCTGTCCTTTTAAGAAACGATATTAGGTTCCTGTAGCTGGTGGGAGGAAGGAGAGGGCAAAGGCTGGGCTCCCTCGATGTGTCTTGTTTGCAACTGTGACCTGCAGCTGCTGAGGTTTCTTTTTGAAAGCGCAGGACCTCGAACTTTAGTTAACTTCCTTGATTTAACCTGGTCCTAGCTAATGAAGCAACTAACTCTTTAGCAGAGCTGGGTCTTGTTGGTGTGGTCTGGCCATCCAGCATCCCATGGTACTTGGAGCTGTCTGCCCGTCAGTGTCTCAGCTCTTTTAGTCCTGTGTGTCTCCCTCTTGCACGGCGGCTTTCTTGGCATTGGATAATTTATTTTTCTTTAATGTCATCTTGGAAGGGATCTCAACCCTCCGACGAGGCCAAGCCCAGAAGCCCTCCTTTGTGTACTTGTGTATATGGGGATCCCATGTAATAGTCATTCTGTAACCATCCCTCCAGAGCTTACAGCACACGTAGGGTGAGAGGGATCCATGAGATTGCTTACCCAGTGTTCTTTAAGGGACAAAGAAAGGCTCTCTAAGCCCCTACCCGCACACCTCTTGTAGAAATTCCTGAGGTATCTTTTAGGGTTCAGAGTCCCTCATTCCACAGGGAAGAATAAGGGTAAAGATGGAAAGGTACCCCATATAAATTTATTTTGAAATGATACCCGAAGAGGGGAATGGGGTTGTTCATTGGACAAAGGGAAGATGCAGTGATGCCTGGGAGTGCTCAGATCACTGTCAGGAGCCGGGAGGAGTGGCGCCGGTCTGTGTGGCGTGGGGGAGCAAGGTTGCACTAAGCAGAAGAGGTGCAAAAAAGCCATTTCCAGACAGAGTAGCATTGGCCCTTCTCCAAGGTAGGAGTGTCACAGAAGGGCAATGGAGAAAGTGAGATGTTCCCCAGGCAAAGCAGGGAACCCGCTGCTGAAATGCCAGGGGCTGCATTCCTGCTTCAGGTGGGAACATTGAAAAGATAACCTTTGAAAGCTCCACCACATGTGAGATTTTATAAGAATCCCTGATACCTACCTGAGAGCTATAAAGAGAAAGGGTGAAAAAAAGAATCTTTAGTTTCTAAAAAGAAACTGGGGTGCCATGACCACACAAGGAGGGTGGCAGGAGGGGTTCTGGGCACTGGAGCTGAGCTTTGCTTGCTGTACCTCCCAAGGGGCTAAGAGTGCACCCTCTGCAGACAGACAGGCCTGGGATCGGATCCCAATGTCTCCTTCATGGTGATATAGAGAAGGCTCAGGGTAGCAGGAATGGTACACTGGGTTTAATAAGGAAAATGAGGAGAGGTTTCCAGAGAAGAACAGCATGGGTAAATTTTATTTACAAGCAAGCATTAGCTTTGTTATCAAATCAAATAATCTAACCTTCACAATTCTGCACATTTCCCAACAGCGGTGCCAGGTTTTATGATCTGTCTTTAGATAGAAATCGATCACGTTAACTTCGCAATAGACCAAAACTGATGCATGTGTGATCTCACCCATGTATGAATGGAGCACATGATAAATGGGCACACCTCTACATCACTCAAGTGACTTGCGGAAGTCACCCCGAGTCTCCCAGTTTGCTATCTCATCTTTAACATGCAAATCACATATATGGTGGTTATAAATATCAGGGATTCTGGTGTGTTTCACTATTTTTTTTTTTTTTTTTGAGGCAGAGTCTCACTCTGTCACCCAGGCTGGAGTGCAGTGGTGTGATCTCAGCTCCTGCAAACTCTGCCTTCCGGGTTCAAGCAATTCTCCTGCCTCAGCTTTCTAAGTAGCTGGGACTACAGGCATGTGCCACCATGCTGGTTAACTTTTGTATTTTTAGTAGAGACGGAGTTTCACCATGTTAGCCAGGTTGGTCTCAATCTCCTGACTTGTGATCCATCTGCCTTGGCTTCCCTAAGTGCTGGGATTACAGGCATGGGCCACCATGCCCAGCCATGTTTCAACTATTCTAAAATGATCTCTTCTTTCTTCTGGGAAGGAGGGTACAGACATGAAGCAAGAACCAAAGAAGAGAGCCAAGCAGCTGTTTTATTGAGCGATATTTTAAAAGAGAACTAGAACCCATGTTCATGAGATACAAAAGTGAGATCCTTCTGAAAAGGACTCAGGAAAACAACCTTGAACATACAGCTCCTAGTTGTCCCCACACCTGCCTATGGGACAGAGGTAAAAAGATGCTCATTAGTAGATCATTGGTGCTATCTGGGAGATGGATGCCACCATCGAGGGAATGGCTAAGTCAAAGGAATGTACATTAACTATGGAATAGTAGTTACCCGTAGTTAGAAGCAGCCAACAAGTTATACACATAGCAACATGAATAAGAAGCACTTATAAACACAGCGCTGTTACAAAGGCAAGAATCAGAAAGAGCTCTATAGTGCAGTTCCTTCCTGGCAAATTAATGATACCTGTATTAGTCAGGGTTCTGCAGAGAAATAGAAGCAATGGGACACACACACGCACGCATGCACGCACGCACGCACACACGGACATACACAATTTATTATAAGGAATTGGTTCACATGATTATGGAAGCTGACAAGTCCAAGGATTTGTTGGTAGTGGAGACCCAGAAGAGCTGATGGTGTAGTTCCAGCATGAATGCCAGCAGCCTCAAGACTCAGGAAAAGCTAACGCTTCAGTTCAACTTCAAAGGCATGAAAAAACTTCGATGTCTCAGTTCGAAGGCCAGGGATCCCTTTTACTCGAGAAAGGGCTGGCTGGCCTTTTTGTCTTTTCAGATGGGAGGAGGCCAACCCACATCACGGAGGGCAATCTGCTTTACTCAGCCTACAGATTCCAGTGCTAATCTCACCCAGAAACACTCATGGGTACACCCAGAATAATGTTGGACTGTACACCTGGGTACCTTGTGGCCCAGTCAAGTTGACACATAAAGTTAGCCATCATGATACATATGCTTATAAGACAAAGTTACATGTTTACAAGGGTATATGTTAATTCAAGGATAGATGATACATCAGAGTGGCTTGTCAGGAGGGTAGACAGAGTGGGCTGGGAAAAGAAATTTTCAAAGGATAAAAATAAAATCAAGGAAAAAAAATTATTAAGGGCAACACCAGCAAAGCTACGGGTCTTAGCAAACATCCTAATCAGGCCCTCAACCTGAATAAAGCGATGATCAGTTCAGGATGTGTGGAGAACATCCAGGTAGAAAATAAGATTTGGATGTGAGTCATGGTGCTAGAAATTTTCTGTGAAGATATGCTTCACCCTCTATACCTGCTAGGAGCCCCAGGAGGCTGGCTTTTAGGAATGTCATCTGGCTCCTTGACCCTGGCTTCCCCATAGTTCTGGCCAGCAGAAGACAATGGCAGGAGTTGGGTGGATTGCAGGAGAGAGGGGCTGGAGTGTTAATTTCCCTGGATTCCCCTGTACCAGGCCCCCACTTAGCAATACCTACACTTCTTCCATGAAAGTTACATATCCAATGGATCAAGTCTCTCCTGCAGCTCCAGTTTTTGCCAGGTCTGCTAATTCTTCCTATCCCTGGTCCTTTCTCAACCTAGGAGTGGTTATCACTTCCTGCTGTGAATGGTCCTGGGTGCTTCATCCTCCTTTGTTGCTGCTCCTCCCTCTGCCCATGCATTTGTAAATAGTTCTTTCTTTAAACTCTTCTTCAGGGCTTTAGCTGATACAGTGACTGCACCAGCATCAGTCAAAAAGGATTCAGGGACTGGGTTGCTTACATATCTGATGAGTTATCTGATAGCCTCCTCGCTGGGGGAAATGAGACGCTGGTAATCCGTAGCATGTGTTGGCATCAGTTACTTAAATTATTGCCAGTGGTAGCATGGGAGAGAGTGCTGGCAGAAGCCAAGACTTGGGAAGATCAAAGGACAGAGATACTTAGTCACTATGGCAACAATAAAGATTTTAGAGATTTGGTGTGGGCAGATCACGTCTGGTGGCACTAGAGATTACACACAGAGAAAAAGACAAATGGCAAGATTTGAATGTCCTTGAAGTGGGGCGGGGGTAAAATCAGAAAGCCCCTATAGCCATTTTGAATGAATCTCTTATGTCTAGTAATAGCTGCTGAGGATCAAACTCTATCCAGATTGTAAGAAACATGACATCGCAGAGCCAACAGCCACTGTATTTCTTATGCTGAGACAAGAGCACCGGCCAACAGAATGAGACCCTGAGACATATGGGATGGGGGTTTTGGACTGACATAGCTGTAGCTGAGAACTCTCTCTCTGAATATTCTGGCTGAGGAGTTGACTTCCCATGCATAGAATCCTTCCAGTGACTTCACCCTAAGCAACTGCTAAATTCTCCTCAAGACCTACCTTCACTATGTCATTGCCTCCAAGCCCATGATGAAAGTCAGAGTCCTGTGCAGCCAGACAGAAAAGTACAAAGCTTCCTCCAGAAATAGCCTGTTGTTTTGGTTCAGTGTGGAGTCTTTACAAACCACTTTTAAGCTTCACGGCATGAGCTAGTACTGTCAAGATTCTACAAGTTAGCGAGATCTCAACCGTGTAGCTCTTCAGCTTGGAGATTAGACGGAGCTGGAGCATCAGACATAGCTTTGGGCTTCCCTCCACTTGACGTCTCTCTTTAGCAGTAGTGGGACTTCTTACCTAGTAAGTGGTTGTGAGGGAGAGAGTGGTACTAGGTGAAGAAGGAAGTGGTATATTTTTTAAAGCCCAGCCTTGAAAGTTATACAGTGTTATTTCTACCACATGTTATTGTTCAAAACGGATTGCAAGGTCAGCTGATATTCAAGGGGTAGGATGACCAACTGCACTTATATTATGGGAAGAACAGTGTTACAGACTGAAGTGTGTCCTTCCCAAGTTCATATGTTGAAGTCCTAACCCCCTGTACCCCCAAGATGTGACTGTATTTGGAGACATCATCTTTAAAGAGGGTAATTAAAGTTAAATGAAGTTATGGGGGTGAATCCTAGTCCAAGATGACTGGTGTCTTTATTATGAAAAAAGGTTAGGACACAGATATGCGCAGAGAGAAGATCAAGAGGAGATACCCAAGCCAAGGTGAGAGGTTTATATAAGAAACTACCAACCCTTGGGTCTCAGACTTCTAGCCTTCAGAACTGTACGAAAATACATTTCTGTCAGTTAAGCCACCCAGTTTGTGGTGCTTTGTTACGGCAGACCTTGCAAACTGATACAAAGAGCAAGGCATATGCAGTCATCTTTACCATACCTATAAACTGCTATATTTGCAGTGTCTTGCTAACTTTTATCAGCAGAATTTTGGGAAAAGATATGGGAGTTGATTCTAAGAGTAATAGACCAAGAGGATAAAAATACAAGATTAAATCAGAACACATTTATCAATGGGGGTATTCATGTAGGATTTGAGATTCAAGGTATTGCCATAGCACCTGAGAATGGCATTAACAATCTACTGGATTGGATAATTAAAGCCTATAACAGCATCCTATAGTCCAGGATATCAGAATGCTAGAACTTTCCTGGCAAAGACGAAGGATTCCTTGAAAAAGCCAGTGATGACTGTGCTATGTCTGCCCATGATAATAGTGGGAGATACGGCAGTGAAATTAGGTTCACATATTTCACTGGGAATAATCGGATCCAGGCACTGTGGAGGTCCAGTGGCGTAGACTAATTGTCAGAGATAAGTGGGTGCAATTACTGAATTAAGCCTCAGGGATAGAGTGGTAATCAGAGTGTTTTGACCCATAGCAAACTATGTTGATGGCTAATTGATTAATGAGTCCCTGGTAATAAAATAGATGTGCAGCCTACTAAGGTGATCTTTCACATATAAGTGGAAAAGTTTTAGCTCTGTTGTGTACAAGCCTGACTCAAGTTTCTGCAGTAGAGATTTATGACCTCATTCCCAGTTCCCAGACTCATGCTAGTTCATTCATCCAGAGTCCATCAATTAATGGGGAGGCTGGGCCCCTTTGAGAAAAGACTCTTGAAAATCTTACAGGCTGAATCCTCCTCAAAAGCTTCCTCTGAGTCTGAGGGACATGTTGCCTTGTGCAACTGTGTTTGCAAATTAGGGGACAAGAAGTGTCTGCGCTTCCCGTTTAACATGGGAATTTGCCAACAGAAAATTGAGAATACCCTTGGGATACAATGACTACAGTGTAGGTAGTAATGCCAGTTGCAGCAGAGTTCAAAATGAGGGACGTTTACTGGAACAAATCAGCACAGTCTCTGGCATCCAGTCTACCGTGGTTGATTTGGCAAATGCTTTATTATTTTACCAACACCCATTAATAAAGGTAATCATAAGCATTTTGTCTTGTAAGTTGTTGGATACTGGCTCTGATCTAATGCTTAATTCTCAGAAACATAAACTCATGCCTAATCCTCATACAACCACATGGTCTGGCCGTTCAGAATGGAGGCTTATGAAAGTCAGGTGATCAATTAAGTCTCATGAAAGTCAGGTGATTAATTAAGTCTCATGAAAGTCAGGTGATCAATTAAGTCTCATGAAAGTCAGGTGATTAAGTCTTGGTGGTGTGTCTACCTTATGGGGACTACAGGGTTGTGAGCCCATACTGTGGTTATTTTCCTACCGTAAATGTAATTAGTATGGTAGGTAGAAGTTTAATGATGGCACCCGATGACTTTTGCTTTTGTACAACGTTTTCCCTTTTGAGTGTGGAACCAGTGAATATGATGAGCGATGCGTCTCATGATTATTTTATGTTATGTGGGAAGAAGGATGTCATCTGGATGGGCCTAATCCAATCACACGAACCCTTTAAAAGCTAGAAGTTTTAATTCCAGCTACTGGCAAAAGGGTAAGTCAGAGATTTAAAGCACAGTAGGGATTCCAGGTGCCATTGCTGGCTTTGAAGATGGAGGAAGCCACATGCCAAGGAATGCAGGGGGTCTTTTAAAATAGAGAGAAGTCCCCAGCTGGCAAGCAAAGTAATGAAGACCTCAGACCTCCAACAACAACGAACTGAATTCTGCCAAGAATCTGAATTAGCTTGGAGGTGCATTCTTCCCCAGAGCCTCCAGATAACAGCCCATCCCAGTTAACGCCTTGACTTTGAACTTGTGAGGCTTCAAGCAGAGAGCCCAGTTCAGCCTGCCTGAAATTCTTATCTGGAGAACTGTGAGATAACAAATAGAAATTGTTGAAAGCCGCTAAATTTATGGTAATTTGTTACTCACCAACAGAACATGGAGAATGCAGTTGGGAATAGATATACTTAGCAATTGGAAGAATCCCTCTATGACTCACTGACCCAATACGTGAGGGATATTTTGAAAGGGAGGAATTGTCCACCACTTCTTTCAAACAAAGAAGCAGTACTGTATCCAGAAGAGATATTGTGGATATAAATGCCACCATAAAAAGCTTGAAAGAGTCAAGGATGTGATTCTATGTTTAGTTTGGTTCTTTGTTCAGTACAAAGTCCAAATAGCCTTGGACAGTGACTGCGGATTACCCCAAATATAATTAGATAGTGATGCCAATTGCAGCATGGTTCTAAGTGAGAGATGTTACTGGAACAAATCAATACAGTCTCTGGCATCCAGTATACAGTGGTTGATTTAGCAAATGCTTTATTATTTTACCAACATCCACTGATGAAGGTAATCATAAGCATTTTGCCTTCATTTGTCCAGGGCAAGAGTCCATTGTCTTACCATAGGATGTTGTCAGCCCTCCTGGTTATTGTCCTAATATTGTCATGAAGGAAACTGATTATCTTGATGTCCTATAAAATATCATTTTAATTCTACATTAAAGATGTAATGCTAATTGGACTCAGTGAGCTAAGTAACAAGCAACTTGTATACTTTATGAGACACATGCATGCCAGAGAATTAGAGAAAATCTGAAAAGTCAGGAAACTGACATATTGGTAAAGTTTTCATGAGTCTGGAAAAAAATTTCCTTATGAGTGAGATACAAGTCGCTGCTTCTTGCACTTCCTATAGCAAAGCGAAATGCACACTGTTAAGAGTGCATCTTTACATTTTGAAGGCTTGGGCTCAATAACAAGAACATACTCTCAAAAAGGCTTATTTGGGCTGGGCACGGTGGTTCAAGCCTGTAATCCCATCACTTTGGGAGGCCGAGGTGGGTGAAGCACAAGGTCAAGAGATCGAGACCATCCTGGCCAACATGGTGAAACCCCATCTCTACTAAAACAAATACAAAAATTAGCTGGGTGTGGTGGTCGCGTGCCTGTAGTCTCTGCTACTCAGGAGGCTGAGGCAGGAGAATTGCTTGAACCCAGGAGGTGGAGGTTGCAGTAAGCCGAGATTGTGCCACTGCACTTCAGACTGGAGCCTGGTGCAGAGTGAGACTCTAACTCAAAAAAAAAAAAAAAAAAAAAAGGCTTATTTGGTTACTGCCACTGCTGAGTGTCCAATTTGCCAGCAACAGAGGCTACTGCTGAATTTTTTATATGGCACGCAGTTATTCTTGGGGCACAAGCCAACTACCTTAATATAAGTTGATTACATTAGAATTCTCTTTGTGGAAGACATACCAATTGGTCTTCAAGGAAATATGTGTGTGTGTTTGTGTGTGTATGTAGATATAGATATGTGGATATTCTAAAAATAAACTTGTCTTCTCTGCTTGCAATACGTCTAGTGGTACCACTAGTCAAGGACTTACAAATATTTTATCTATTGCCATGGTGTCCCATACTTCATGCCTCTGAACAAGGAACTCATGGTAAATCTATCAATGGGTTCACATTTATTGAGAGCCATCACTGAAGAGAAGCTAGTTTGATAAACAGGAATTCCCTGTTGAAGATTCACTTATGGTGCCAGCTGGGAGACAACACCGTATGAGATCAGAACTTACCAGATGAAGTACATGCCTTAAATCACTGGCCCTAAGTAGTGCCGTCTCCCCTTAAGCCAGAATGCATAGGCCCAAGATTAATGGAATGGACATGAAAGTATATTTAAGGAACTTTTGCTTCCTTCTACCACAACCTTACCATCACGGGCTTGGAGGTCTTTGTGCCCAAGAATACTTCTAACAGTAGTTACAGACATGGTTCTGCCAAATTTGAAGCTGGGAATTGCTCTGGCCATTTTAGGCTCCTTTTGCTGTTGACCCAACAGGGAGAGAAGACTGTCACCATAAAGATGAGGTCCTGATTACCAATAAGAAAGTTTGTTGCCTTATCCATTACCATGGTAGACCACATTACATCATGTCTTACACTATTTACTTATTACTGTGTAACAAATTATCCTGAGCGTTAGTGGTTTAAACCACAGGCATTTGTTAGCTAAATCTCTGTTTTAGGTATCTCACAAGGCTGCAATCAAGGTATCTGTTGGGGTTATAGTCTCATCTGAAGATTTGACTGGGGAAGAATCCACGTCTAATTGTACTCATGGTTGTTACCAGCATTCAGTTCCATCATGGCTCTTGGACCGGGGACCTCAGTTCCTCACTGGGGTTCCTTGACAAGTGGCCTTCTTCATAGGGTCCCTAACAACATGTTAGCATGCTTCAGCAGGGCAAGGACTCCAGAATAGCCAAAGGGACAGAGATGGAGCTAAAGATAGAGAGAATACAGATGTCAAATCCCTTAGTAGCCTCATCTCAGAAGTAAAGTGCCATAATTTTTGCCATATTCTGTACATTAGATACAAGTCACTAAGACCAGCCTACACGTAAGCATGGGAAGCTGGATCACAGACGGGTATCAATGCCAAGAGATACAGGTTATTGGGGATCATTTTAGAAGGCAAAATTGAGTACCATGAGATACTCATTTTATGATGAAATAATTGAAGCAGTTGGCTTATGTTTCTTGTGCCCTATCACCCAGAAGGACTAAATTAAGACCAATCTGGGACCCATGGGAATTCTCTAGGTCTCTCTTAGTACTTCCTTGTCCAATAGTCCTCATCAATGGAAAGCCATTGCAGTTCAATAAAGAAAAGATGGTCGATGACTAAGACCCTAAAGAAATGAGGGTTTGAGTCCCATCTCAAGAAGCTGCAGGAGCTACTCTGCAGCTACTAACTGCAATATATGAGTGGAAGAAAGAAGCAATGATTACCAGTTTATTTCTCATGATCACTTACAGAAGTGAAAACTGTAGCAGCTAAATTTTAGGTGAATTAGTTATTTTTTTGTCTTTTTCCTCCCACCCCAACTGTCTTACATGAAGAGCACTCCTGGAGTTAATATTTTAGGTTTAAGGTGGAAGTATGACTGAACTGACATTATCAGGTGATGATATAACAACTGCTAAAATTTTATATGTTCTACCTGTTAAGAACATGAGTTTTCCATCCAAAGCATAGGAGTGAATGCAAGGGGAGAAAGTGGGGTGGTGGTGAATGGACTACACTGGGTGTTCTTCATCTGCATTCCCAGACCTTTCCACTCCCCAACCTTTCCCAAAGACCTTTCCACTCCCCAAACCTTTCTGTCATTCTTCTGTGCCACCGAAAGCTAACCTGTAAGGATAGTCGGGTTTTTCTGTTGGGTTCATTCAATGAGTGTCATTGGTAGAAGACTGAAGAGTGGAAGACTGAGAGCTTGAGCGTTTATCCCTCTGTGTCCCTTCTGGTCAATTTGACAATAGCTAAATTTCTTCTCTTGAAAATCCCAGCTCCAATTGGGAAGTCCCATCCTCCTAGAGTGAAGCATCTCATTAGTTCCAGCAACAGCTTCTTCTATCTTTTGGCTAAGAAGTGGTAAAAGCTTACCATTGTTGCTGTGCTTCACTGTCACCAGTTGGTTTCTCTTCACCCTGCCAACATATTTATAAACAGTTCTTAAACTCTATGCCTTTTGTGTCACTCATCTGTTTCATGTTAGAGGTATAATTGATTCAGTTAGGTGATTTATTGGGAGTTTTTGTGAACAAGTTTGGTTTCCCTTTCCATTCGGGAAATGTATACAATGCATGTTATTCTCATGAATGATTTCATATAGTTTATTACAAATTTTGTCTTGTGTTTCATAAAGGGTGTCCAATAAGCAAATGTTGACTTGATTGCATGAATTGTGACATAAAATCTATCCTGAGCATTTCTTTTTTGTAAAGACAAAATCTAAGAAACTTTCAAATATAACAAGTCACTGCCAGAATCCCAAAGGATTTACATGACTGGCCAGAGTTTATTTAACAACTTAGAGAACTCAAGTTCTGCAATGTAGAGCTCTGAGTTTTCTTCAAATGGAGAACTGACAAATCTAGCCCTCTATGAAATGTATTTTGATGGGCAGGGTAGGGGGAGACAGGTGAATGAGAACTTTTTCTGGTCAGGTGCTTTCAGGAAGGGGATGCAAAGAGACTAGGAATGCCAAATAGAACTTTCTGCAAGCAGTAGCCCTTTTATTATTTTGTTTTGTTTTTAAGATAGATTCTCACTCTGTCACCCAGGCTGGAGTTCAGTGATCTTGACTCACTGCAACCTGCACTTCCTGGGTTCAAATGATTGTCCCACCTCAGCATCCTGAGTAGCTGGGACTACAGGAGTGCACCACCAAACCTGGCTAATTTTTTCTTTTTTCTTTTCTTTCTTTCTTTTTTTTTTTTTTTTAGTAGAGTTGGGGTTTTACCATGTTGACCAGGCTGATCTGGAACTCCTGGCCTGAAGTGATCCACCCCCTTCAGCCTCCCAAAAGACTGAGATTACAGGCATGAGCCACCACATCTAGCCCCAAGCAATAGCTCTTTCTAAAGTCTGTCTCTGAACGTCACCTCTGGTCTCCATAAAACAGCTCAGTGAATGGGGTGGGTATCTGTTTGTCACCCTGAGATTTGTAAAAACCTGGCCCTCCACTGGCTGCAGCTCACTGGTAGGTTATTCTACTCCACCTATCCCTACCTCTGGTCTGCGAAATGCAGGTGGATGGTACTCAGTGCACCCCAGAGCATCTCGGAGGAGACTAATTAGATTTGCTAAATGCGTCTTGCTGTTTTTAAAGTTTGACTTTTAGTTGACATTAAAGCAAAATATTTGGATAAAATGCTATCCTTGGCTTTGAGAAGCTGGCATGAATTGGCCCAGTGAGGTGTTTTTTGATCCAGCTTTCCTCAAATGGAGAGAGTGCCGGACCACAGTGACTTCCAGATTTCTTGAATCTCATTCCTATGTCCCTTCAAGACTTGCACTGACTCAGAAAATATTTGCCAAAATATAAGTTTCAAACCTTCCATCTGTATCTGTGTTTTCCCCCTTTTAATCTTTTCCAGAAAGATAGTCCCTGGAGGTTTTCATTCATTTTCATCGGTCTTTGGCTTTTCCTTCAGTTCCCTAATATTTGCTCATGTCTTTCTTGTTGATATCTATGGAAAAACTACTTAACGTGACATTGACAAAGAATTTGTAGAACAAAAAAGAAGCTTATATCATATTTTATATTAAGAAGTATACAAAGCCATATATGCAGTGTGATCACAACCACTTAAAATATGCCCAAGAAATGCAACATTTATGCCTTTGGGTGTTAGCAAAAAGAGTCAGTTTTTACATATTTCAGAAATAATTTGTATGAACATTATCACATCTATGGTGAAAATATTAAGTTTTAAAAATATAAACAAAATATATTTTGGGCCATTGTTTACAACAGAGTAGTTTGTAACTAACCAGGGCATGTGGCTGAATGTGGTTAAAATCTAGACCAGCTTCGGTCGTGGCATGGAGGTATACCTGTCCAGGATGCTATCTCTTTCTAATTTATCTGACTAGAGTGGGGAGGGTCTTTTCTAATTCCCATAGAGGCTTTGTAAAAACTAGCTGAGTTTCAGAATATGGAGCTGATGAGTAAGCTGATTCGTTTCACGATGATGACATTGGGGTCCTTGCTAATTTCTCTAAGTGGGACAACTGTGTTTTCCACGTTCCCCATCCTCTGACATCATTAGAAGCCCAGAACAGCTGTTGTATAATTGTGCTTTGTTGGTTCCAAATAGAGCCAAGCGATTCAAATCCAATACCCTCTGCTGGAAAGACATGCCAGCTTTGCAGCCCAAAGCTTGATTTCAGCAAAACACTGTAGGTGTTTTGGATCATTCCGCCTAAGACTTTCTGAGTAAGTGTTGCTCCCAGAAGGAAGTTGGGCTAACTTCTGTCTAATGCAAGTTAATAAGAAATGCCTTAGCCCAGATCTTCGAAACTGAGTTCTACAAGATGTTATGTGGCTTTATATCCACACATCCGCATGTGTGCACCTAAACAATGTAGCAATAATTTGTTCTACACTTACGCAAAAGAGTATTAGGTGAGGTGCTTTGTGTTTTCTCAGAGACCTCAAAAGTCAAGAACAACACAGCGGTCCCTGGTACTCCCACATGCTACAGAGACACACGTCCAGGGCTTGCTCCAGTCCTATGGCCTTCTAGATTCAGTATTAGGGAAGGTCGATGGAATAGAAGACTTTGGAGAGATTAAAAAGTAGACTTTAGGAAAAAGACGTTCCTTCTTTGCCGCGTTTACTGCGAGAATGAAGACCATTCTCAGCAATCAGACTGTCGACATTCCAGAAAATGTCGACATTACCCTGAAGGGACGCACAGTTATCGTGAAGGGCCCCAGAGGAACCCTGCGGAGGGACTTCAATCACATCAATGTAGAACTCAGTCTTCTTGGAAAGAAAAAAAAGAGGCTCCGGGTTGACAAATGGTGGGGTAACCGAAAGGAACTGGCTACGGTTCGGACTATTTGTAGTCATGTACAGAACATGATCAAGGGTGTTACGCTGGGCTTCCGTTACAAGATGAGGTCTGTGTATGCTCACTTCCCCATCAACGTCGTTATCCAGGAGAATGGGTCTCTTGTTGAAATCCGAAATTTCTTGGGTGAAAAATACATCCGCAGGGTTCGAATGAGACCAGGTGTTGCTTGTTCAGTATCTCAAGCCCAGAAAGATGAATTAATCCTTGAAGGAAATGACATTGAGCTTGTGTCAAATTCAGCGGCTTTGATTCGGCAAGCTACAATAGTTAAAAACAAGGATATCCGGAAATTTTTGGATGGTATCTATGTCTCTGAAAAAGGAACTGTTCAGCAGGCTGATGAGTAAGACCTTAGAGTTGTCCAGCTACAGAAACAAGATGCCTATCATAGCTAAGACCTACTTGTGATACTTAAATGATGCAATAAAAGACCTATTAATTTGGAACTTTTTCTTAAACCAAAAAAAAAAAAAAAAAAAAAGTAGACTTTAGAGAAGGAGCTGTCAGGAAGCTGTGAGTCCTCACTCCCTTCTCCATAGCACATGGGGTGCTTGCCCCACAACTCCAGCCTTGCAAGGAGAGATTCAGGAAGACATTTGAAGAACTTGACATGGTTTCCCTAGAGTTGAGAAGTGCAAAACTTGGTATCTCATGCCCATTTGAAAGGTCGGAAGATAAGAGCTAGAACTGAAGATTCCCAGTTGGCACAGGAGCAAGAAGAGCTGCGCTGGGAAGGGCCTCTCTCTCTCTCTCATTGTTGACATATGAAAAGCTATATACAATTAATGTATACAACTTGATGAGTTTGGAGATAAGTATATATTAATGAAACCATAATCACCATTGATGCTGTAAACCCATTCAGCACCTCAGAAACTTTCCTCTCATCCTCTTATTTCCTTCTTTGTGTGTGATAAGAACACTTACGAGATCTATAACTTCAGCCAATTTTTAAGTATACAGAATAGTATTAACTCTTACAGGCAGTATGCTGTATAGTAAACCTATATGACGTATTCTTTTTTTGTAAATGAAACTTTGTACCCTTTGATTAATGCCTCCCATTTTCACCTCCTGCCAACCTCTGGTAATCACCATCTCGCTCTGTACTTTGATGAATTTGACTATTTTAGATTCATCATATAAATGATATTATGTGATATATTTCCTTCTGTGTCTGACTTGCTTCAATTACCTTAGTATTTTTTGGGTTCACCATGTTGTCAAAAATAGCAAGGTTTCCTTCTCTTTTAAGGCTAAGTAATATTCTGTTATGTGTATAAACCACAGTTTATTTATTCAACCATCAATGGACATTTAAATTGCTTCTATATTTAGCTATCATGAATAATATTGCAATGAACATGGGAATACATAAATATATATATATTTACCTTAGGTTCTGGGATACATGTGCAGAACGTTCGGGTTTATTACATAGGTATACAAATGCCATGGTGGTTTGCTGCACCTATTAACCTGTCATCTAGGTTTTAAGCCCTACATACATTAGGTATTTGGCCTAATGCTCTCCTTCCCCTTGCCCCCTATACCCCAACAAGCCCTGGTGTGTGATGTTCCCCTCCCTGTGTCCACGTGCTCCCATTGTTCAACTTCCACTTGTGAGTGAGAAGATGAGGTGTCCGGTTTTCTGTTACTGTGTTAGTTTGCTGAGGATGATGGTTTCCAGCTTTATCCATGTCCCTGCAAGGGACATGAACTTGGGAATGCATAAACCTTTTTGGGATCCTGGTTTCAGTTCTTTTGGACAAATGCCCAGAAGTTGGATTGCTGGATAAAATGATAGTTCTATTTTTAGTTTTGGGTAATCACCATATTGTTTTTCATAGCATATACACCAATTTACTTTTCCACCAGTAGTGTACAAGGATTCTATATTCCCTACTTCTTTTTCAATATTTGTTATCTTGTTTCTTATTCTAATTGTTATCTACATATATAAAAATAGCCATCACATGTGAAGTAATATTACATTGTGGTTTTGATTTGCATTTCCCTGATGGTTAGTGATGTCGAATGCCTTTTTTGTATACCTGCTGGCCATTTGTATGTCTTCTTTGGAGAAATGCCTATTCAATACCTTTTCTTCTTCTTTTCTTTTCTTTCTTTTTTGAGAAGAATTTCACTCTTGTTGTACAGGCTGGAGTGCAATGGCGCGATCTCGGCTCACTGCAACCTTAGCCTTGCGAATTCAAGTTATGCTCCTGCCTCATCCTCCTGAGTAGCTGGGATTACAGGCATGTGCCACCACACCCAGCTGATTTTGAATTTTTAGTAGAGACAAGGCTTCTCCATGTTGGTCAGGCTGGTCTTAAACTCCCGACTTCAGATGATCGGCCCACCTCGGTCTCCCAAAGTGCTGGGATTACAGGCATGAGCCACCACGCTCAGCCATCTTTTCCCATTTCTTAATCTTTTTTCTATTAATTTTTAGAAGTTCCTTATATATTTTTAATATTATCCCTTCATCAAATACTATATTGTTTGCCAGTGTTTCCTTTGATTTCATATGTTGCCTTTCATTTTGTTGATTGTTTCCTTTCCTATGCAGAAGCTTTTTAGTTTAATGTAATACCAGTTGTCTATTTTTGCTTTTGCTGCCCAAGCTTTTTGTATCATATCCAAAAAATTATTGCCAAGACCAATATCCAGAAGCTTTTTTCCCATTTTTTTTTTCTAGAAGATTTATGGTTTCAGGTCTTATGTTTAAATATTTAATCAATTTTGAGGGTTTTTTGTATAGTATGAGGTAAGGGTCCAATTTTGTCCTTTTGTTTGTGGATATCCAGTTTTCCTAACACCATTTATTATTGAAGAAAATATCCTTTTTTCCTTCCTTGCTTCTTTTCCTTCCCTCCCTCCCTCCCTTCTTGCCTTCCTCCCTCCCCCTCTCTCTCTCCTTCCTTCCTTCCCTCCCTCCCACCCTCCCTCCTCTCTCTCTTTCGTTCTTTCATTTTTTTTGTCAGAATATCACTCTGTCGCCCAGGGTAAAGTGCAGTGGTAATCTCACTGCAATCTCCAACTCTTGTGTTCAAATGATTCTCATGCCTCAACCTCTCAAGTAGCTGGTATCTTACAATTGTCAAATATCAGTTGACTGTGAATACATGAGTTTATTTGAGATTCGCTATTCTGTTCCATTGATCTATCTGTTTGATTCTATGCCAGGAGCATACTCTTTTTATTACTAAGGCTTTGAAATATACTTTGAAATCAGAATGTATGTTCTTTCTCAAGATTTTTTTTTAGTTGTTCAGGACCTTTTATAGTTCCATGTTAATTTTAGGATGTTTTTCTAGTTCTTCAAAAATGCCATTATAATTTTGATGGGAATTATATTGAATCTGTATATTGTTTTGGGTAGTATGGACATTTTAACAATATTCTTCCAATCCATGAACACATGGTATCTTTTTATTCTCTTGTGGGTATCAAGCCTTTTATGTTTTTTATTAAAAACATAAAGATAAACCTATATGCTTATCTTTACCAGTAAGATTTATACTTTTATATGCTTTGTTTTGCTTGCCAGTATCCTTTTGTTTAAACTCGAAGAACTTCCTTTAGAACTTTTTGTAAGGCAAGGCTAGTTGTGACAAATTCCTTCAGTTTTTGTTTATCTGGGAAAGTTTTTTTCTTTTGTTTCTACAGACAGTTTTGCTGGATATAATATTACTAGTTGGTAGTTTTTTTTTCCTTTCAGCACTTTAAATATATCATCATACTGTTTCCTAGTCTGCAAGGTTTCTGCTGAAAAATCCTTTGAAAGTATTATAGCAGTTTCTTTGTATGCGATGAGTCACTTTTCTCTTGTTGCTTTCACAATTTTCTCTTTGTCTTTGAGTTTTGACAGTTTAATTATCATGTGTCTCAATGCTTTTGCTTCTGGGACTCCAATAATGCATATGTTGATGGTTGCCTATACATCCTGTAGGTTTTCTTTACTCTTTTAAAAAAATCTTTATTTTATTTTCTCTGATCACATAATTTCAAATGGCCTGTCCCTGGGCTTCCTGATGTTTTCTTCTGCTTAATTGAGTTTGCTTTTGGTACTCTTTATTAAAAATTTTCATTCTAGTCATTGTATTGTTCAGCTCAAGATTTTGTACTTGCTTCTTTATGGTTTCTATATCTTTATTTTGTCATGTATTATTTTTCTAATATTATTTAGTTATCTTTTTATGCTATCTTGTAGTTCACTGAATTTTTAAAAAAGAAGATTAATTTAAATTCTTTGTCAGACAGTTCATAGATCTTTATTTTTATTATACTTTAAGTTCTGGGATACATGTTCAGATCTTACAGGATTGTTACATAGGTATGCACATACCATGGTGGTTTGCTACCTCCATCTTCCTGTCACCTACTTTAGGTATTTCTCCTAATGTTATCCCTCCCCAGTCTCCACACCCCCTGCTATCCCTCCCCTAGCTTCCCACCCCCAACAGACCCCAGTATGTGATGTTCCCCTCCCTGTGTCCATGTGTTCTCATTGTTCAACACCCACCTATGAGTGAAAACATGCAGTGTTTGATTTTCTGTTCTTGTATCAGTTTGCTGAGAATGATGGTTTCCAGATTCATTCATGTCCTTGCAAAGGACATGAACTTGTCCTTTTTTATGGCTTCATAGTATTTCATGGTGTATATGTGCCACATTTTCTTTATCCATTCTATCTTTGATGGGCATTTGGATTGGTTCCAAGTCTTTGCTATTGTAAACAGTGCCACAATGAACATATGTGTACATGTGTCTTCATAATAGAACGATTTATAATCCTTTGGATATATACCCAATAATGGGATTGCTGGGTCAAATGGTATTTCTGTTTCTAGATCCTTGAGGAATCGCCACACTGTCTTCCACAATGGTCGCACTAATTTCAACTCCCACCAACAGTGTAAAAGATCTTCATTTTTATATGGCTGGTTACTGAAGATTTATTTTGTTATTTTGGAAATGCTAAATCTCCCTGAAACTTAGTGATCCTTTTAGCTTTATGTTGGTATGTGCACATTTGAAGTAGTCACTTTTACCAGTCTTTACAGACTGTCCTCAGCAAGGAAAGCCTTTCACTAGTTAGCTTAACAAAAGATTTCAGGTAGGCACACTGTTGGGATGTGTGAATGGGTGATGGTCCCAGAGCCTAGGTCTGCATGGGAAACCTGGAGCCTGCATCTATGAGGGCAGGCCCACAACTAGTCTCGAGGGGCAGGTCTTTATGCCAGGATCTGTGGAGGAGTTGGACACTCCCTTTCCTCTTTTCCCCACAGGAGACTTCAGGCCTGAAGGTATCTCTCTCTGTACTGCACTGCATGGGTTTGTGAGAAGAGTGTGGTGGATAATACGAACCTATCCTTCCTCCTCTCTTTTATACATCTTTTCTCATGTTTGGGTTCCACCCAGGTGTTGTAATCTCTCACCTGGATTCCAGAGCTCTTTTGAAGTTGATTTCTTTGATGAAATTGGTATTTCTGTAGGGGGATGAGGGCTGCCACCTTATATATTGTTATCTTTCTGACATAATTCCAAAGTATTATTATAGAATTATCCCATTCCATCCTGCTTGTTCAATATTATTTCACAACAAAGTGTGCCCTGCAGTCATTTCTGAATTTTCCCGTGGTGTTGCAATACTTCCATGGAAGAGCAAGTTTCTCTGACCCCTCAGTTCCAATTCTCATGTTATAATTTTGCTCACTCATCTGTTTAGTTTTCTCATGACAAACAGCTAGACTCTATTGCTTCGACTAGGACTGATGCTGATGATTTCTCCCTAGCCCCAGTGAGAATACACTGCTTTTCTCTTGTCCAAAATGTTTATCTTGCCCATTCTCCTGGATTCGCTGTTGCAAGAAATCAGATCTGCCCCCTTGAAACAGGGGTCATACGACATTGCCTGTTTCAGAAGACAGCCACTTCTTTGTTCCTCTGCTTCCAGCGCTGCTTCTAGATGAGAGTTTTTGCAAGAACAGAATGCTCAGTGGTGTTACTTATACCTTGATATTTCTACATGTCTAGAAGCTGTTCGCCTCAACCATCAGGGCTACTTCTGCCCTCTCCACATGTCTAGAGTCTTTTTTGTCCCATAGAGGAGGAAGTTTCTCTCTTCTCTATTCCAAAATCCCACTCCACTTTCTGACCTGGATTAACTACTTCTCCATTATGACTGGCAAGGCAAATGTTAATTTCCTTTAGGGGGATGCTCTACCACCAACTACCATTGTGTCATTTTAGCCTGATGAACATAGCAAGACAATAAAAAAATTACTTTGACTTGTGCTGAAATGATCTTTGATCACTTTTCATTAGAAACTGAATTTATGTAATTATCTTAACAATTATGTGATAAACTATTTTTAAAATATGTTCTGCTACACCAGTTGACCACAGTAGTGACGTCTTTGTTATGCAGATTGTCTTATAATTTTAACACACTTTTGTTACTGTATTCAAATTTCATTCCATGGAAAATATGTATATGATTCTAACTTATTCCCAAGGGACATATGACAGAAAAAGAACACGTGAAGTCTCATGTTTCTTACACAGTGTCTGAATTAAATAAACAAAAAGAAAGCAATTCCAAGTGAAGACAAATAATTGCACTTCGTAACACATGAGTTCCTGCCTCTCTTGTCATTTCATTGATGCATAAGAGTAGTGATAATATTCAAACTGTTAAATGGCTTAATAAGCTTGGTAAACACTGCATTGTCAGATGAATTGGGGCTGGCAGGTAGGGAGGTTTATTTATTTATTTGTTTATTTATTAATTATACTTTAAGTTCTAGGGTACATACATAGATTGTGCAGGTTTGTCACATAGGTATACACTGGTACAGTAGTGGTTTGCTGCATCCATCACCCTGTGATCTACATTAGGTTTTTCTCCTAATGCTATCCCTCCCCAATCCCCCCAACCCCGCTATTCCTCCCCTAGGCCCCCATCCCCCAGGACCCAGTGTTTGATGTTCCCCTCCCTTTGTCAGTGTGTTCTCATGTTCAACACCCACCTATAAGTGAGAACGTGCAGTTTGATTTTCTGTTCTTGTATCAGTCTGCTGAGAATGATGGTTTCCTGCTTCATCCATGTCACTGCAAAGGACATGAACTCATCCTTTTTTATGGCTGCATAGTATTCCATGGTGTATATGTGCCACATTTTCTTTATCCAGTCTATCGTTGATGGGCATTTGGGTTGGTTCCAAGTCTGCTATTGTGAAAAGTGCTTCAGTAAACATACGTGTGCATGTGTCTTTATAACAGAATGACTTATAATCCTTTGGGTATATGCCCAGTAATGGGATTGCTGGGTCAAATGGTATTTCTGTTTCCAGATCCTTAAGGAATCATCACAATATTAATCATACAATAATAATAATCATCACAAAACTGTCTTCCACAATAGTTGAATTAATTTATACTTTCACCAACAATGTAAAAGTGTTCCTATTTCTCCACATCCTCTCCAGCATCTGTTGTCTCCAGATTTTTTAATGATTACCATCCTAACTGAGTGAGGTGGCATCTCAATGAGGGTTTGATTTGTATTTCTCTAATGACCAGTGATGAGTAGCTTTTTTTCATATGTTTGTTGGCTGCATAAATGTCTTCTTTTGAAAGTGTCTGTTATATCCTTTGCCCACTTTTTGATGGGGTTGTTTGTTTTTTTTTTTTCTTAAAAATTTGTTTAAGTTCTCTATAGATTGTGGATATTAGCCCTTTGTCTGATGGGTAGATTACAAAAAATTTTTTTCCCATTCTGTTGGTTAACAGTTCACTCTATTGATAGTTTCTTTTGCTGTGCAGAAGCTCTTAAGCCCAAGCAATTTATAGATTCAATGCTATCCCCATCAAGCTACCAATGACTTTCTTCACAGAATTGGAAAAAAACTACCTTAAACTTCATATGGAACTAAAAAAGAGCCCGCATAGCCAAGATAATCCTAAGCAAAAATAAAAACAAAAACAAAGCTGGAGCATCATGCCACCTGACTTCAGACTATATTACAAGGCTACTATAATCAAAACAGCATGGTACTGTTACCAAAATAGAGATATATACCAAAGGAACAGAACAGAGGCCTCAGAAGGAATGCCACACAACCACAACCATATGATCTTTGACAAACCTGACAAAAACAAGCAATGGAAAAAGGATTCCTTATTTAATAAATGGTGTTGAGAAAACTGGCTAGCCATATGTAAAAAGCTAAAACTGGATCCCTTCCTTATACTTTATACAAAAATTAACTCTAGATGGATTAAAAGATTTAAACATGAGGCCTAACACCACAAAAACTCTAGAAGAAAACCTGGGTAATACCAACTAGGACATAGGCAATGGCAAGGACTTCATGACTAAAACACCAAAAGCAAGGGCAACAAAAGCCAAAATAGACAAGTGGGATCTAATTAAACTTAAGAGCAAGGAGGGAGTTGATGAAGACGGGTAAGGTTATTTCAAAATTATGTGCCTATTATTTGAGTCTCTTTTTTGCTAGAATCCTATTGGCAGACAGGATGAGGAATTGTAATTTTTCATAACAGTTAAGAGTCCAGGAGTTTCAGGAGGTGCCACAGAAGTTTGTCTTTTATCTTCCTGCCCAGGAGATCAGGAAAGAGTGCCATTGACCTTCAGGGAATGTGTTATGTTTGCCTTTCTGCCCGGGGGCTTTTGTCAATTACAGGTTTTATAAATATAAACTGGGTGCCCTACTGGGAAGGAAGTGAAAGGGCTTTGGGTATTTTTTTTTTCTGTATTACTTAGTGAGGATGAAGCAGTTCCTGTATGGATGGGAGACTTTATTCACTAACGTAGTTAGAAAAAAAAAAAAAGAAATTCAGAGGAGACAGGAGAGGAATTAAACCAGTGTCTTGAGGCTAGCCAGAAGAAGAATAAAGTTCAGAGGAGTAAGGGACAGGCAAAACTTAGGAGCACAGGCATGTCTGAGGCTCTGCCTACAGGAGGTAAAGCTGTACCCTCTGAGACAGGTACTGCATTTTGTGCTTGGAGAACAGTTTAGGACCAGGTTTAAGGAGTCTTACGACTACCGGTCCAGGATAAAAAGATGCCAGCGGTGGTCCGGGAGTCTGCTAAGCTGTGTGGGGGTGGCTGCATCCAAATTGAATATGCCTGTTCTGGTGAAGAGCTGACTTCCTGCAGTGACTGAGCGCCTGCCAAGATGCATCAAATCTAGCAGTCACTACCCACTTCTTTTAGGATGTGTGGGTAAAATTGATGCAATGTTAAGCAGCTTGAAATTTGTCTCTAGTATTAATAGTTTGATGTCTGGGAAAGAAGACTGAGGGCCTCAAGACCCAAGATATTGACATGTCTTTTTTTCCTCCCACTAAAGGATGATAACTTAGAGGTGAAAGGAAGGTGTGCAAAGTGGACCTTGTAGAAAATTTAAAAGAAACAGGTCATGGTCCTGTGGACTGTTTTGAGATACTAGAATAATAAGCTTGCTGCTGCTAGAGGCTACTGGACAGAAAGGATTTTGTTAAAAGCGAACTTACTCCCTTGATCAAGAGGGATTCAAACTGAAATTTAAGCGATATAAGAAGGACTCAGATAAAATAATACATCAGGAAACTGTGGAGGATGAAGGGCATGATCTAGAACAGCTATTCACAAATGTGAGGCACTTCAGTTCCCTCTGAGGTTAATTGGTGTTCAGCTAAAAATGGTTCTGAGATCAAGTAAGAATGATCAGAGTGCTGGCATAGTCAAGTTCTGGTGGCGGCCCTCTTCCTGGCTTGCAGATGGCCATCTTACATCCCCAGGTTACACAAAGCTCATCAGGTTTCTTTAGAGAAACCTAACCTCTCACACCAATATGCATAGTGACTTTGAGAGGGGTTAAAGAGCAAAGTGTTCCATAACTTGTTTATCCATAGAATTTTTTTCCCCACGGACACTTCCTTAGGGTTCGTAAATGAGCTAGTGACCCGTGGCAACTCAAATGGGAAACACTTCTGTAGAAGCCCTTCTCCTGCTTCCACAATTCCACAGACCTCTGGGAAGGTGGATCAGGATTTGAAAGGGCTCAATAAATGAAGGTTTATTTCCTACTGTGGGGGCCAGTTTAGAGATGAACAATGAAGTGGGATATCTAGGTGATCATTCTTATGAATCAAAGCCAGATGGAGAATATAACTTTAGGTCTTTTATTTATTATTAAAAAATTAGTTGTTTTTTTTTTAATTACTTTTTTAAGAGATGGGGTCTCACCATGTTGCCTAGACTGGTCTTGAATCCCTAGGCTCAAGTGGTCCTCCAACCTTGACCTCCCAAAGTGCTGGGAGTACAGGCATGAGCCATCATGCCTGGCTCTAGATCTTTTTTAGTCATGAGGGGCCATGGACTGAATTGTGTTCCTATGTGGAAGCCTCAACTCCCGTAGTGATTGTATTTGGAGATACAGCTTTTGGGAAATAATTAGGTTCAGATGAAGTCATGAGGGTGGGGCTCTCATAATGTGATTAGTTTCCTTACAAGAAGAGAGACCAGAAAGATTCTCCTAGCCCCCTTCCTTGTGAGGATTTGGCAAGCCAGGAAGAGGACCGCCACTAGAACTTGACTCTGATCTTGGACTCCACCCTCCAGGACAGTGAAAAAAATAAATTTCTGTTGTTCAAGCCACCCTTTCTATGGTGTTTTGTTATAGCAGCCTGAGTTAACTAAGGCATGTGGGAGCTTCCTAAAGTAAACTCAATCCGTTTAATCAGAAGAAGATCTGGAAAAAATGTAGCCTTTTGCAATGGAGCAGTTTAATGATTGGCTAAGAACTTATCAAATCCATGCAAGTGAGCATATGTGCCCTGTAGGGCAACTGTGTTGTCCCAGACTCATCAGTTACCTACATCCTGTCTTCTCCTTCAGGGAGGACGTCGAAGGCAAAAGCTGGCAGAAGAAAATGTGTTATTCCCTCACAAGGTTCCCACTTTACCCAAAGAAGAAGCTGAATTACTGAGGAAGAATTTAGAATAGTATTTATATAAATATAGTATCTTATACTATATGTATATACATATACACATATATACTTACATATACATATATCATATACTATATTATATATAAATAAAAAATATAAATATATATGTATATATAAATATATACATATACATAAGTATATACTTACATATACATAATTCTACATTTCATTCCATATACTATAAACTATTTCATTCCATGTACATACATGTATGTACATGTATATGATTTATGTATAGTATATGAAATGAAATGAATGTAGAAATGAAAACAAAGGGAAATATTCAAGGAATAATTAATATATTTGGATGTATCTTATATACATATATACATATACATATATGTATACTTATAAGTATCTATATATACATATATAAGTATATATTACTTATAGTATATACATATAAGTTTATACTTATATACTTATAGTATATGTACATGTACTATATACATTTGTTTTCATTTTCATCATGACTAATAATAAGAATCATAAAGGCAAATGCCTATGAGTTTATCTTTGGAAGCACCCACAAGAAGAGAAACTCAAGAGATTCAACCAGGCTTGAGGGGAGGGACAGCCATAGATAGAGTGGGCTGTGGGATTAGTGGCAAGGGAAAGAGTAGACTGTAAGAGCTAGTTGGCAACAAATGAGGGGCCCTGGCCTTCAATGGTCATTGGGCTTCACAAGGGTGGGGTTCGTGACTATAAAATGTGAGGATGTACCTTGTATAAATCAAACAGACCTACAAAAAGGACTTAATGGAATAACAGTTCCATTTAGATAATGTACACCGGTATAGAGAAGTTCAAATTTGCAAATTCAAGCAAAGGTAATATAATACTGAATTCTAGTCTCCTCATAAAACAGGCATTGTCAAGATGCATATTGGCTGTAAAACCATTAACTCATTAGTTAATTAGATGTACGATTTGCATTAGATAGACCCCTATTGGTTATCATATATGTGGGAGTAATGCTTAGTAAAAATAATAATTACTGAGATTCCCTTATTAAATTCCTTTGATTGTTGGTCTTTTAGTTCACCCAGGTGTATGCCACATGCAGAACAGCAAGTTCCTGGTCAAGGGTGATAACAGAGACTATGTGTGAATTGAAGGGCAAGCAGGGCTGCGTTGAGTTTTGGTTTTGAAACACTTTTTAACCAATTTATTGTTTTTAGCTTGTTATTACAAGAACAACTTTAGGCTATCTAAAACATCTTTATTTCTAAAATTTTTGGAGAAAATGCAGCTTCATTATTTTGAATTTGAGACTCTTTACTCCAAATTCTTTCATTTTTAAGGAAGCAATTGTTTTCATAGTCTGAAACATTGCTGAAATTATTGATCAGATTTAGGAGCTTTGTGGCAGAATATGGAGTTTTCTAGGTATTGAATCATATTATCTGCAAGCAGAAATAGTTTGTGTCTTTTCTTCCTATTTGAATGCAATTTCTTTCTTTCTTTCTTTCTTTTTTTTTTTTTTTTTTGAGACAGAGTATCGCTCTTGTTACCCAGGCTGGAGTGCAATGGCGCAATCTCGGCTCACTGCAACCTCCGCCTCCTGGGTTCAGGCAATTCTCCTGCCTCAGCCTCCCGAGTAGCAGGGACCACAGGCACGCGCCAGCATGCCCAGCTAATTTTTTTTTTTTTGGTATATTTAGTAGAGATGGGGTTTCACCATGTTGACCAGGATGGTCTCTATCTCTTGACCTTGTGATCCACCCGACTCGGCCTCCCAAAGTGCTGGGATTACAGGCTTGAGCCACCGCGCCCGGCCTCTTTGTCCCGCCTAATTGCTGTGGCCAGGGCTTCCAGGACTATGAGTAGGAATGGTGAGAATGGGCATCCTTCTCTTGTTCTGGTTCTCAAGGAGAATGAAACCAGCTTTTGCTCATTCAGTATGATGTTGGCTGTGGGTTTGCTATCATAGAAGACTCCTATTATTTTGAGGTATGTTCCTTCAATGCCTAGTTTTTTAAAGGGTTTTTTAACATGAAGAGGTGCCAAATTTTACCAAAGCCTTTTCTGTATCTGTTGAGATGATCATGTGGTTTTTGTTTTTACTTCTGTTTATGTGATTAATCACATTTGTTAATTTCTGTATGTCGAACCAACCTTGCATCCCAGGGATAAAGCCTACTTGGTCTTGGTGAATAAGCTTTTTGACCTGCTGCTGGATTCGATTTGCCAGTATTTTGGTGAAGTTTTTGCATCTACATTCATCAAGGATATTGACCTAAAGTTTTTTCTTTTTCTTTTGTCTCTGCCAGATTTTGGTATTAGGATGATGTTTGCCTCATAGAGGAGTCCCTCCTCCTCAATATTTTGGAGCAGTTTTAGTAGGAATGATACCAGCTCTTCTTTGTATGCCTGGTAGAATTCAGCAGTTAATATGTCTTGTCCTGGGCTTTTTCTGGCTTTTTATTACTGACTCTATTTTGGAATTTGTTATGGATCTGTTCAGGGATTCAATTTATTCCTGGTTCAATAATAAACTTTGTTAGGCTTTTTATTGCTGACTCAATTTTAGATTTTGTTATTGATCTGTTCAGGGATTCAATTTATTCCTGGTTCAATCTTGGCAGGTTGTATGTTTGTCCAGGAATTCATCCATTTCTTCTAGATTTTCTAGTTTGTTCATGTAATGGTACTTGTAGTAGTCTCTGAGAATTTTCCATATTTTTGTGGATTTGGTGATAAAGTCCTCTTTGTCATTTCTGATTGTGATTATTTGGCTCTTCTCTTTTTTTTCCGTCTATTATTCTAGCTAGCAGTCTATCAGTCTTATTTATTCTTTCAAAGAACCAACACCTGGATTCATCGATCTTTTGTATGACTTTTTTTTGTATCTCAATTTCCTTCAGTTCAGCTCTGATTTTGGTTATTTATTGCCTTCTGTTAGCTTTGGGGTTGATTTGCACTTATTTCTGTAATATCTCTAGGTGTGATGTTAGGTAGTTATTTTGAGATCTTTCTACCTTTTTGATGTGGGCATTTAGGGCTATTTTTAAATTATACTTTAAGTTCTGGGGTACCTGTGCAGATCTCGCAGGATTATTACATGGGTATACATGTAATAATCCATGTAATAACATACATGTAATAACACATGCCATGGTGGCTTGCTGCCTCCATCCCCCTGTCAACTACATTAGGTATTTCTCCTAATGTTATCCCTCCCCAATCTCCCCACCACATGCTATCCCTCCCCTAGCCCCCCCACTTCCCAACAGACCCCAGTGTGTGATGGTCCCCTCCCTGTGTCCATGTATTCTCATTGTTCAACAGCCACTCATAAGTGAGAACGTGCGGTATTCTGTTCTTATCAGTTTGCTGAAAATGATGGTTTCCATATTCATCCGTGTCCCTGCAAAGGACATGAGCTCATCCTTTTTTATGGCTGCATAGTATTCCATGGTGTATATATGCCACGTTTTCTTCCAACACTGCTTTAGTTGTGTCCCAGAGATTCTGGTATGTTGTATCTTTGTTCTCATTAGTTTCAAAGAATTTCTTGATTTCTGCCTTAATTTCATTGTTTATCCAAAAGTAATTCAGGAGCAGGCTGTTTAATTTTCATTCCAAGCTGAGAGCCAAATCAAGAATGCAATCTCATTTACAATAGCCACAAAAACAATAAAATACCTAGGAATATAGTAGCAGAAAGGTAAAAGATCTTTACAAGTAGAGTTACAAAACACTGCTCAAAAAGAAAATCAGAGATAATACAAATTAAAAAAATTCCATGCTCATGGATAGGAAGAGTAAATGTTGTTAAAATGGTCATACTGTCCAAAGCAATTTATTGATTCAGTGCTATTCCTATCAAACTACCAACATTCTTCACAGAATTAGAAAAAAAATTTTTTTTTAAATTTTACATGGAACTAATAATAGCCAAGACAATCTTAAGCAAAAGAGAGCAAGACTGGAGGCATCAGTTAACTGACTTCTTACTATGTTATAAGAATATAGTAACCAAAACAGCATGGTACTGCTACAAAAACAGACACATAGACTCATGGAACAGAATAGAGATCTCAGAAATAATGCTACACACATACAACCGTATAATCTTTAACAAAGTTGACAAAAACAAGCAGTTGTGAAAAGACTTCCTATTCAACAAATGGTGCTGGGATAACTGGCTAGCCATACGCAAAAGATTAAAACTGGACCCCTTTCTTGCATTCTATAAAAAATGAATTCAACTTGGATTAAAGACTTAAATGTAAGATATAAAACTACAAAAATTCTGGAAGATAACCTAGGAAATAACATTTTGGACATAGGCCCTAGAAATGATGTCATGGTAAAGATGCCAAAAGCAATTGCAACAAAAACAAAAATTGACAAATGGGACCTAAGTCAATGAAAAAGCTTCTGCACAGCAAAAGAAGCTATCAATACAGTAAACAGACCACCTACAGAATGTGAGAAAATATTTCCAAACTACGGATCTAATGAAAGTCTAATATCCAGAATCTGTAATAAATTCTTTTTTTCTTTTTTTTAATTGCATTTTAGGTTTTGGGATACATGTGCAGAACATGCAAGATAGTTGCATAGGTACACACATGGCAGTGTGATTTGCTGCCTTCCTCCCCTTCACCCACATCTGGCATTTCTCCCCATGCTATCCCTCCCCACACTGTCCCTCCCCTATTCCCCCCAATAGACCCCAGTGTGTAGTGCTCCCCTCCCTGTGTCCATGTGTTCTCATTGTTCATCACCCGCCTATGAGTGAGAACATGCAGTATTTCATTTTCTGTTCTTGTGTCAGTTTGCTGAGAATGATGTTCTCCAGATTCATCCATGTCCCTACAAAGGACATGAACTCATTGTTTTTGATTGCTGCATAATATTCCATGGTGTATATGTGCCACATTTTCCCAGTCCAGTCTATCATCGATGGGCATTTGGGTTGGTTCCAGGTCTTTGCTATTGTAAACAGTGCTGCAATGAACATTCGTGTGCATGTGTCCTTATAGTAGAACGATTTATAATCCTTTGGATATATACCCAGTAATGGGATTGCTGGGTCAAATGGAATTTCTATTTCTAGGTCCTTGAGGAATCGCCACACTGTCTTCCACAATGGTTGAGCTAATTTACACTCCCACCAACAGTGTAAAAGTGTTCCTATTTCTCCACATCCTCTCCAGCATCTGTTGTCTCCAGATTTTTTAATGATCGCCATTCTAACTGGCGTGAGATGGTATCTCAATGTGGTTTTGATTTGCATCTCTCTAATGACCAGTGATGATGAGCATTTTTTCATATGTTTGTTGGCCTCATGTATGTCTTCTTTTGTAAAGTGTCTGTTCATATCCTTTGCCCATTTTTGAATGGGCTTGTTTTTTTCCTGTAAATCTGTTTGAGTTCTTTGTAAATTCTGGATATCAGCCCTTTGTCAGATGGGTAAACTACAAAAATTTTTTCCCATTCTGTTGGTTGCCGATTCACTCTAGTGACTGTTTCTTTTGCTGTGCAGAAGCTGTAATAAATATAAACAAATTAACAGGGAAAACCCAAACAACTCCACTAAAAAGTGGGCAAAGGACATGAACAGACTCTTCTGAAAAGAAGATGTACACATGGCCAACAAGCATATGAGAAAATCCTCAACGTCACTAATCATTAAAAAAATGCAAGTCAAAAATCACCATGAGATATCATCTCACACCAGTCAGATTGGCTATTATTAAAAAGTCAAAAAATAACAAATATTCACAATAGCAAAGACATGGAATCAACCTAAATGCCCATCAGTGATAGACTAGATAAAGAAAATATGGCATATATATATCATGGAATACTATGCCACTATTAAAAAGAATGAAATCATGTCTTGCAGAGACACAGATGAAACTGGAGGCCATAGTTAGTTAGCAAACTGACACAGAAACAAAAACCAAGTATTGCATGTTTTCACTTACAAGTAGGAGCTAAATGATAAGAACCAATGGACACATAGAGGGATGAAACAGACACTGCGGCCCATTGGAAAATAGAGGTTAAAGGAAAGAGAGGATCAGGAAAAAATAACTAATGGGTACTAGGTTTAATACCTGGGTGATTGAAATAATCTGTACTACAGCCCCCATGACATGAGTTTACCTGTGTAACAAACCTGCACATTGACCCCTGAACTTAAAATAAAAGTTGAAAAAATAGATCTGGTGAGGATACGGAGAAAAGGGAATGCTTGTATTCTACTGAGTGAGTATGTAAATTAGCGATTGTGGATAGCAATATGGCAATTTCCTAAAGAACTTAAAACAGAATTACCATTTGACCCAGAAATCCCATCACTGGGTATATACTTAAAGTAGTAGAAATCATTTTGCCATAAAGTCACATGCATGTGTATGCCATCTTTGCAGTACTGTTCCCGGCAGTGAAGACATGGAATTAGCCTAAATGCCCATGAATGGTAGACTGGATAAAGAAAATGTGGTACATATACGCCATGGAATACTATGCAGCCATAACAAAAAGCAAGAACCGATTATTTTATTTTGCCATTATCCTTAGCAAACTAATTCAGGAACAGAAAGCCAAATACTCCATGTTCTCACCTGTAAGTGATAGCTAAACATCGAGAGCACATGGACACAAAGAGTGAAACAACAGACACTGGGCCTGTGGAAAGTGGGAGGAGGAAGAGGATCAAAAAACTACCTACCGGCCGGGCGCGGTGGCTCACGCCTGTAATCCCAGCACTTTGGGAGGCCGAGGCGGGTGGATCACGAGGTCAACAGATGGAGACCATACTGGTCAGCATGGTGAAACCCCGTCTCTACTAAAAATACAAAAACTTAGCTGGGCACTGTGGCGCGTGCCTGTAATCCCAGCTACTCAGGAGGCTGAGGCAGGAGAATTGCCTGAACCCAGGAGGCGGAGGTTGCCGTGAGCCGAGATGGCGCCATTGCACTCCAGCCTGGGTAACAAGAGCGAAACTCCATCTCAAAAAAAAAAAAAAAAAAAAAAAAAACTACCTACCAGGTACCATACTTATTACCTGGGTGATGAAATGATCCGTACACTGAACCCCTGTGACACATGATTTTCCTATTCAGCAAACCTGCATGTGTACCCCTGAACCTAAAATAAAACTTAAAAACTAGAAACAATTGTTATTGTAATAATTTTCGGACAAGTTTTGTGGTTTTGAGAAAACATAAATTTCATGCTTTCTAGGAGAGCAAAGAATGCTTGTGGGACCTATGATGTGTTAGACTCGTTCTTCATTCAGTGTCTTACCTTGGAATTGTTTCTCCTGGGAAATTCTTCCCATGCCCATTCCATGGTTGGTCCTTATCACAGGGAATTGTTATGATGTATTTACTTGTGGGCCACCCACTATCCCAGGGACAGATTTCACGTTCTTAAAGGAGAGGGGCTCTCTTGTTTTCTGTTTGTATCATACCAAGCACAATAGAGATCTTCAATAAACACTGATTAAATGAGGAAATTGACAAAAGGGAGATGTTTAGTGAGGCTAGAATGGAAAAGAAACAGATCAAGTATTGCTGGAGGCTGGCAGAGCCCTTTTGGCCAAACCAATACATAGAGAATTAGCAGGAGCACATGACTTGAAGAGATGCAGGAGTGAGAAGGAGGAGGGAAGAGTGAGAGCAAGAGGAGTTCCAGACAGAATGAAACAGCATGTCAGAGCCCAAGGAAAGCAAAAACAGGATGCATCCTGTTCTGCTAGAATAGGAAGGTAATGTTCTTGAAAAACTTCACATGATAAAATGATGTTCTTAAAGTATCATTTCAATGGGATAAGAGGGTGAAGGGGTTGAGATTTTCGGACTCAAAATAACAGATGATGCCTTTTCTATATGGATTTCAAAATTTGCAGAGAAGAAAGATCTTGAACTGCTGGGGACTTCAGTTAGGCAGACATCTGCTGGAGGTCTAACTGTAAAAATACATCAACTGGTAAATTGTTATAAAAGCCTAATAATCATTTCATTTTTCAGAAGCTGGAATAAGCAATAAAGGAAACAGATACTGTGAATTTAACAGTGATTGACTAAGAACAGGGTAGTGGTAAGAAGTGGAAGAACCTTCCTCTCTCCCTTACCTTCCTTTCTTCTGTCTTCCTCGTATGCTAACTCTGTGCCTGGTGTCAGATACAAGATAAAGATTAATAGCATTTCATTCATTTATGTTCTCAAGGAGTTCACAGGAGGGAGAAAATAGCTAGCACAATGTAACTAAAGAGTAATATCAGCAATTATATTATGTGTTCAAATTGTGAAATTATATAAAGAGAGCACTTTGGGAGGCCGAGGCAGGTGGATTATGAGGTCAAGAGATTGAGACCATCCTGGTCAACATGGTGAAACCCTGTCTCTACTAAAGATACAAAAAATTAGCTGGGCATGGTGGCACATGCCTGTAATCCCAGCTATTCAGGAGGCTGAGGAGGGAGAATTGCTTGAACCCAGGAGGCGGAAGTTGCGGTGAGCCGAGATCGCACCATTGCACTCCAGCCTGGGTAACAAGAGCGAAACTCCGTCTTGTTTCACTCTTGTTTCGCTCTTGTTAAAAAAAAAAAAAAAGAGAGAGTTATGGGTGCATGGTGGCTGGAGGGCTGGTTCCACTTGGAAATGGTCTGTTAGAACGTACAAGAGTTTCTACTTCAGCCAAGTGAGCTATTCCAAGCAGAGGGCCAGCTTTAGGAGAGGCATGAGGACGTGGAAAGCTGTCATGGTATATTTAGGGGAATGATGAACTACTTGGTGAAGTTGGATTAAGAGAGAGAAAGGAAGAACCCCAAGGTAAGGCAGACCTGTAGAGTGTCTGCCTTAATATTTGTGGCATGTGTTAGACAAATGTTACTTATAAAATCAAATGAAGAGAAGAATTTTAAATGGAGGAATCAAATTATTAGATTTGCCTTTTAGCATGTAGAAATTACTGAGTGTTGCTACATGAGGTGGCTCATGTCTGTAATCCCAGCACTTTGGGAGGCTGAGGCGGGCGGATCACCTGAGGTTGGGAGTTTGAGACCAACCTGACCAACACGGAGAAACCCCATCTCTGCTAAAAAGACAAAATTAGCCAGGCGTGGTAGCGCATGCTTGGAATCTCAGCAACTCGGGAGGCTGAGGCAGGAGAATTGCTTGAACCCTGGTGATGGAGGTTGGGGTGAGCTGAGATCATGCCATTGCACTTCAGCCTGGGAAACAAGAGTTTCTCTGTCTCAAAAACAAAAAGAAAGAAAGAAATTACTGAGTGTGTAATGGTTTGGCCAGGAACAGTGAACATCATGAAATACAATCTACCTTACATAGCCTTGACAACAGTACATTTTGAAAGGTTTGGAGAAAAGAATTATCTTACAGCTTCAGATGTGAAAAGAGAGAACTTAAGATATATCACAAGGTGAAACTCTTAATATATTTATTTTTTCATGTATTCAACAAAGTTTAATGAAGGAACAATTCTGTGTCAGCGACTGCACTAGGTTCTAGGAATAGAGGTGTGAATGACACCATTGTGACTTCTGCTCCTGTGCAGCTTTTAGTCCAGAACTTGCAGTCACAGCCCATTGGGTGGCTGTGAAGTGAATTTAATGTTTTCTGTGCAACAACAGCAGCAGCAGCAGCAGCAAGAGGAGGAGGAGGAGGGGGAGGGGGAGGAGGGGGAGGGGGAGGGGGAGGAGGGGGAGGAGGAGGGGGAGGAGGGGGAGGGGGAGGGGGAGGAGGAGGGGAGAAGGAGGAGGAGGGGCAGGAGGAGGAGGGGAGAAGGAGGAGGAGGGGAGCAGGAGGAGGAGGGGGAGGAGGGGGAGGGGAGAAGGAGGAGAGAAGGAGGAGGAGGGGCAGGAGGAGGAGGGGGAGGAGGGGGAGGGGAGAAGGAGGAGAGAAGGAGGAGGAGGGGCAGGAGGAGGAGGGGGAAGAGGGGGAGGGGGAGGAGGAGGGGAGAAGGAGGAGGAGGGGCAGGAGGAGGAGGGGGAGGAGGGGGAGGGGGAGGAAGAGAGGAAGAAAGACAGCATGGCATAGAACAGGGTAGAACAAAAAACAATGGAGCACATTTGCATGGTGGGAGTAAGAACTGCTTCAGTAAACTACTCTTTCATGGCATGTGTCTATTAATACATATACTGGATCATGGTGTATGATGTATGTCTTACTTGGGTCATGGTTAAAAGAGTTTGAAAAGCCGCTGTCTTCAGGTGCATGTCTTTGAGTCTTTTCTCTGCTGGATTCCATTTAAGATACAATAATGCAAGTCTCCTAATATCTTGGAACCTTCTCTGTTAACCTCGTGCTATCAGGTTCTCTCTTTCTTCTGCTTCTGTTCCCTCCTTTCTTTTCCATTCTTTTGGCACTTACCTAATATATTTCTTGTGGTTATTCACCTTTGTAGGGGTAGATTGGTAATTATTTAATGAATAGACTTACATTTATTGAGGACCTACATCATGTTAAGCTCTGATGATTTGAAGGTGATTTAAAGCAAATACAATTCTCTAGAAAAAATAGAGTTTACAGTTTAGCAGAAGAGGAAACAATGAAAAATTTACACAAATGACTATGTAATTGCAAACGGCGATAAGGGATATGTGAAAGAAGTCCAGATTGCCAGAGAGTATAAAAGTGGTATGTGTATATATGAACAGAGGTGGGATGCTTCTGAACAGGCTGGGGTGGAATGGCGTGAGTCAGGGAAGAGGTATTTGTTTTTTAAGTCTGCTCTAATAAATTACCACAAACCTGATGGCTTAAAACATCCAAAATGTGGGCCGGGCATGGTGGCTCAAGCCTGTAATCCCACCACTTTGGGAGGCTGAGGCGGGTGGATCATGAGGTCAAGAGATTGAGACCATCCTGGTCAACATGGTGAAACCCCGTCTCTACTAAAAAAATACAAAAAGTTAGCTGGGCATGGTGGCATGTGCCTGTAATCCCAGCTACTCAGGAGGCTGTGGCAGGAGAATTGCTGGAATTCAGGAGGCAGAGGTTGTGGTGAGCTGATATTGCACCATTGCACTCCAGCCTGGGTAACAAGAGCGAAACTCTGTCTAAAAAAAAAAAAAAAAATCCAAAATATATAGTCTCACAGTTCTGGAGGCTAGAAGTGAAAAATCAAAGTGTTGGCAGTGCCATGCTCCCTTCGAGGCTCCAGGGGAGATGTCTCTTCCTAACTTGTGGCAATTGCCAGCAAGCTTTGCTGTTTCTTTCCTTGTACCGGCCTCACTTAGCTCTCTGCCTCTGCTGTCACCTGGCATTTGTCCCTGTGAGTATCTTGTGCGTTCCATACTCTTTTTTATAAGGGCATCAGTCATTCGATTTAAGGAACATTCTAATTTAGTATGATCTTAATTAATTACATCTGCAAAGATCCTGTTTTCAAATAAGATCTCATTCTGAGGTTTCAGATGGACATGAGTTTTGGAGGTCGTGATTCAGTCCACTACAAATGGCCCTCCTGAGTTAAGAGCTGGACAGTGAAAAGGGAGATTAGGCAAAGTGGGAGAGGAACGTGAGTGGGGTCAAAGCCTCAGGGATGGGGAGGTCGAATGTGGTATAACTGTGGGCCCTCTTATAAGGGACCAGATCATGCAGGGTCTGATCCGCTGCATTAAGGGGTTGGGTCTTAGAATGAGGAGCAGTGGGAGGCCACTGACAGCTTTATGTCTTATTTGTACAGCTGCCCTTGATCATGAAAATACTTTGCCTCATGGATGCTGAAGATTATTTCTGTATTCTTGAAATATCTGCTGTTCTTTTAAGTCCTAACTGAATAGGCCTCCTAAGAAAATTCATCCCTGAAATCCCTGTTCTCTGGAGTACTCCATCCTTGGGAGGTAGATAAAATTCATCATGTCCCAAATTAAGAGTTGAAAGTGAATTGTGTTATCACTGTCTGGCATCTTACTTTTCAGACACACTGGATTGGGTATCCCATCATACATAGTACCCCTGTAGAACTCTGTTTTCTCCATCTCTAAACCCGTTACACTGCATGGAAATGGACTGTTGACTTATCTCTTTCTCTACATGTAAGTGTGAATGTCCCCAGGATAGACAGTTGCTAAGCCCTGATGCCTAGAACATTGTTTAGCAATAAATATTTAGTGAGAGAAAGAAGAAAGGAAGGAAGGAAGGAAGGAAGGAAGGAAGGAAGGAAGGAAGGAAGGAAGGAAGGAAGGAAGGAGGAAGGAAGGAAATGAATTGGAGAGGGCAAAATTTTCTGTCAAGGAGGCAAAGACATTACTCCCCAAAGCAAGAAAATGGCCAAAGAAATCTTGTATTTGTTTCAATGTTGTCTCTGTAGACGGTTTTCTCCTGTCTTCCAGAAAACCTGTGGCCAAATGGTCTCTTGCCTCTATCCTGGGGCAATCTCTCAGGCTTCACTGAATATACTCCATGAGAGTGGCATGAGCACTAAGGGAGGAAGGCCACTTCTGATGGAGCCACTTATTCCACTTTGTGGGCCAATATGTGCCCCATGCTGCTTGGGAGGTGAATAAAGTTCATCACTTCCCCTATTAGGAGTTGAAAGTGAATTGTTGTGTTATCACTATCTGGCTTCTTACTTATCAGCCACACAGCTGCCTGAGAATTTTTAGCTTTTTTTAAGATCCACACTTAGGATAAATAAGCAGGACTCGCCGTCCTGTTTGGATTTTATTGATGTGCAGGATTACTGAATTTTCCTCCGGAAATCCTCCTGCATCTCCTCCTCAGTACCCACCTTCCTTCTAGGCTAGATGAAAACAATGTTTCGTTTCATCCACAGATGGAAAGAAATCAATTGGACACCAATGTCAGTGTGATTCAGTGGGCACTAGGCAGAGGCTGGGGGATTGTTACTGGCTCTGTGGGTGGATAGGAAAGCAAATGGCTGAGAAATAAGAATTACCAGGATGGAAGCTGTGAAAATGTTTTTTAAGATGATGGCACATAACACACCAGAGCTATTAGCAGAGGGAGAGTCTGGCGTCTTGTGAAGACACAAGTAAAAATATCCTTTTGGCATCCAAGAATCCTAGAGATCTGATTCTACCCTAGTAATTCTGGCTTGGCCCCCAGGTCCCCTCTGAGGCTCCTAGCAGTGGATACAGGGAAGATGACTGAAGCTCTGAGAGCCAGCTCTCTGCAAAGCTCTTCAGGCTTTTTTCATCTGCAGGCTCAGCTAAGCCTCCCAACAGCTCTTTGAGGAAGGCCAGGTTATGCCACAGACAGCTCAGGGCTCTGAGGATCCAAGAGGTCAGTAGCTTGAACAAGGTCATTTATTCATTCTACAAGTATGTGTTGTCACATTTTCAGTGCCAGGCTCTGCAGTGGGCATGGGAACACAGAGGGTAAGAAGGTAAGTAAAATCACTGCCCTCAGAAAGCTTCCAGAGATAGATAACTAGTAATGATACAAACAAAGATGTGATTTTAGAGAGTGATCGGTGCCATGGAAACAATAAATGGTGCAATGTAATTAAGAACGGCTACAGGTTTATTTTAGATACTGCGGTCAGGAAAAGACCCGTGGTAGAGATGACATTTGAGCTGAGAATGCTTGATGAGAAGGGGCCAGGCATGAGGATATTTGGGAAAGAGGCTTCAGGCATGGGAACCGCAAATGCTAATTGTCCTTGGTTGGAATAACCTTGGCATACTCAAGGGGTAGAAAGAAGGGCTGTGTTGGGGAAGCATCATGATAAAGGGGTCACATAGGCCCCTGAGTTAGGGTTGGATCAGAGAAACAGAAACACTGCAGATTATATAGGCAAGGCATTTGTTCTGAGGGCTTGACCTTGCCCAAGTGTGGAAACTAGTTAAGCTGTCTAATGTAAGGCTGTTGCTCCTCTATCTGAAGTCAGCAGAACAGGCAATTGGGAAGAAAGATAGACGTAAAGTCAGGGAGAACCATGACATTTGTGACCAGCAGGAGACATGACCACAATGACACTTGTGACCAGCAGGAGAAGCTGGCACCTTTTGCTGTGAAGTTGCACGCACTGGCCCCAGATCTAGAGTAATTAAAGAGGGAGGTCCAATAGGAGTGATGGTTACTGCTGCCATGTCTTCAGAGTGAGGCAGCAGGACAGTGGAAGCATGTGTGTGAGGGGTAATAGCACCCGGGCTCTATATCAACCATCAGGATGCTAAAAAAAAAAAAAAACAAAATGGTGCCATTTGTTTCCCTACCACCTTCCTAATCTCATGTAAAATGTCTCCTTCGGCCAGTGTATCCTGAAGCTATACAGGGAATTCTGGAAATTCTGAGTAGCCTTGTTCCAGCTTGGCTAGGTCAATGCAGTTCAGAGCCCTCATGCTCTACTCTTTGATGACTTGGCATCTATTTATATGTTCTTTAGCAAGTTTTAACTTCTTAACAAAAATAATGGCAGACTATTTTTTCATCTGATGTAAAAGCAAATATCCTTTATATTTAACCAAAAAAAATCTCATGACAGTTTTTATTTCTGTAACTTGTTGTATGCTCGTAGCTCTTATTTTTAACTTCCTTTTACTATATAAATTTTATATTCCTTTTGCCCTCTGCAAGCAGATGGGCTCCTTTTGGTTCTGTGCCTGGTGGGTGACCCTAAAGTTTACTCCTGAAATGTCTGGGTCATTGGCAGTTCTACAGGTAGTAGGTTGTAATTTTCCATTTGACTTCAATCACAGGACATGAGAGTGCTCAGAGGCAGTTCAGGGTATTGTCTCCTGGACGTACTCCTCCTTATCTTGATTGTACAACAACAACTGAAGTTCTTCTGGATAGTCAGGATCAATCACCCAGGCTACTACAGTAAACCCTTTCTTTGCCTGTTGAGCACAGACATGAGAGAAAGTGGCCAAATGGAAGTCTTGACTTTCAGTTTAATGGACTAATCACTGTGTCCCAATGGCAGCACCCATCCCTCCCTAAGACCTCTAGACCAAAGTTGCAAGGAGGTAAAGCAAAAATGTCACTGGTAGATTGCTAGGTATGATGACGCCAGAAGCCCCTCTCATTTCTAGCTCTTGATTCTCAGATCTGTGATCCAGGCTATGGGAAACACACCAGATATTGGATAGTGATTAACAGCATGCACTGTAACATTTTGGGGGACATTGCCCCAACCGGCAAGATTTGACCAGGCTAGTGCCAGAGCTGAGTCTTCTCGCAAAATCTTTTCCTGTTTATTGCTGAGTAATGAATCATCCCAAAACATGGTGGTTTATGGCAATTACAATCATTTAATTTTTATTATCTCTTGCAGATCTTGGGGTTGATTTGGGTAGGTGGTTCTAACTCAGGGTTTCTCATATGGTTATAGTTCGTACAGAAAATGAAGTCATCTCAAAGGATTCTACACTCCCATGTCTAGTGTTAATTTTGGCTGTCGACTGGGACTTTACCTGAGACTGCCAGCTAAAACATGTAACAGGTTCTCCATGTGGCTTGGGCTTCCTCAGAACATGGTGGCAGGGTCCAAGAAGAAATGTATCAAAATATGGGAAGTGGACCAGTTTTTAAATTCTAGACTTGGAAACTGGAACTGAAACACTTCCACCACATTCAACTGACAAAGTCACAGAGCACAGAAGAAAAGAGAGAAAACCTGGACACACCTCTTATTAAGAGCAGCATCAAAAATTTTTGTGGCCATGTTTTACAACTGTTACTGGAAAGGTCCCCATTTAGACCCCAAGAGGAGGTTCTTGGATCTGGTGCAGGGAAGAATTCAGGATGAGTCCATAGAGTAAAGTGAAAGCAAGTTTATTAAGAAAGTAAAAGAATTAAAGAATGGCTACTCCATAGGCAGAGCAGCAGCATGAGCTGCTCCACTGAGTATACTTTCAGTTATTTCTTGCTTATACTAAACAATGGGGTGGATCTTCATGACTTTTGTAAGAAAGGGGTGGGCAATTCCTGGTACTGAGGTTCCTCCCACTTTTAAACCATATAGTGTAATTTCTGGACATTGCCATTGGATTTGTAAACTGTCATGGTGCTGGTGAAAGTGTCTTTTAGCATGCCAAGGCCTTATAATTAGCATATAATGAGCAGTGAGGACAACCAGAGGTCACTTTCATCACCATCTTGGTTTCTGTGAGTTTTGGCTGGCTTCTTTCCTGCATTCTGTCTTAGCAGCAGGATCTTCATGGCTCGAGTCTTGTGATACCAATCCTGCCAACCTCCTATCTCATCCTGTGACTAAGAATGCCTTACCTCTTGACAATGCAGCCCAGCAGGTCTCAGCCTGTTTTTACCCAGCCCTATTCAAGACGGAATTACTCTGGTTCTAACATGGCTGACACAGATAGTAATGGACAGAGTCAGTTTTTAAATGCAGAGCTGGAATTAGAATTCCAAAGGTTGAGCATTCTCTACTTTTTTATGCTGTCTGTGATTAAGAATTCTGGGTTTCAGTTCTAAGTCAGCTACTGGCTAATTCTCTGAGGTTGAAGAAAGAATTGTTTTCTTCTCCAGTGATATGTGAACGTGGTGGCACATGCAAGGAATTAGGTCCCCCCAAATTCTAAGGTACTGTGCTTTCTCAGAGTCCTGGGTGAAGTCATATCATGCCTGATTTTTCTCATATTAAGGTCTCCTTGGAAGCCTTCTCACCCCTTTCCATAAATGAAATACCCAGATGAAGTCCTACCTCCTCTTGTACAGCAGGTGGAGGTAATATCTTATCACGCAGTTAAAGGTCACATCCCATATGCGATATTTTATCTATTGACTAATTCATTTCCTATTTCACCCTATTGCTAAGAAGATTGGAAGTTTTTTTTTTTTAACTCTAATTGTCCTGACTGTTTTGGAAGGGAGCAGGGAATAGCAGAAAGAATATCAGACCTGGCTCTCATTTTGCCTTGGCCAGAACTCACTTTTTGAGACTGGGCAAGTCAGGCCATCTTCTCTAGACCTTGGCTGTTCCAGCTATAAAACGGGGCAGGGAGGAAAGGGTTGGTTACGGTGATCTCTAAGGCTGCTTTGACTGATTTCTCAAAGGCATATATGGGGTAGTTTAGGTGAATAGGGGACATAACTGATCCTTTTGTATCTTAGAGCTTTGCATGTAGTAGAAGTTTAATGTATTGGTCCTCTCAATGCAGTGATTTCTTCTGTCTTACAGATATTTCCCATGTTTGTCTGGTATCCTCTGTGAGGTTATGGGCTCCTTAAGAAGGACACAAAAACTGATACCCATTGCATACTTGCTGAATTGACACTGAAAACTTAGAAATAGCTGAGCATTCAATTTGGACTAAGATGAGGGGATCATAAGAAATCTCACCCAAAACCCACTGTGATTACTTCATCTCAGTGCATTAACTACTCCTGGGCCCCTCCTCTCATCAAGCATTGTTCCAGCAGCTCTGTGCACCCTGTGATAGAGAAGAAGTGGTCCGTGGCCTTCAGGACCTTCTGTGAAATGTAGAAAATTTAAGTGGAACTTTGACAAACGTTAAAGTCAAGGATGACTTGAAGTATAGACAATAGGGAAGATTAATTCTATATGTGGAGGTCTGCAAGAAGGTAGGATCAGATTGGTGATTTGAAGGGCAGCATTGATTCTAAGAGAAGACCTGGGTAAAGCACATCCTAGGCCAGATAAAACAAGACAAAAAGAACATGGGTTGAACTAATTTACACTCCCACCAATAGTGTAAAAGTGTTCCTATGGGCTGGGTGTGGTGGCTCACGCCTGTAATCCCAGCACTTTGGGAGGCCGAGGCAGGTGGATCACGAGGTCAAGAGATCGAGACCATCCTGGTCAACATGGTGAAACCCCGTCTCTACTAAAAATACAAAAATTAGTGGGCATGGTGGCGCGTGCCTATAATCCCAGCTACTCAGGAGGCTGAGGCAGGAGAATTGCCTGAACCCAGGAGGCTGAGGTTGCGGTGAGCCAAGATCGCACCATTGCACTCCAGCCTAGGTAACGAGCGAAACTCTGTCTCAAAAAAAAAAAAAAAGTGTTCCTATTTCTCCACATCCTCTCCAGCAAATGTGGCACACATACACCATGGAATACTATGCAGCCATAAAAAATGATGAGTTCATGTCCTTTGTAGGGGCATGGATGAACCTGGAAACCACCATTCTCACATTCTCAGCAAACTGACACAAGAACAGAAAATCAAATACCGCATGTTCTCACTCATAGGTGGATGTTGAACAGTGAGAACACATGCACACAGGGAGGGGAGCATCACACACTGGGGTCTGTGGGGGGGGGGGGACTAGGGAAGGGACAGTGCGGGGTGGGGAGTTGGGGAGGGATAACATGGGGAGAAATGCCAGATATAGGTGATGGGGAAGAAGGCAGCAAATCACACTGCCATGTGTGTACCTATGCAACAATCTTGCATGTTCTTCATATGTACCCCCAAACCTAAAATGCAATAAAAAAAAAGAACACAGGTGGGAATTACTGAGAATGCTTAAAGAAAGGAGAGATGCACAGCATACCTGATGTTTATGTACATGCAGAGGGAGAGGAGCACAGAGGGTAAGAAGAGTGACAGCCATATTTGAGACCACTCCATGGATGCACAGGACACTCTTGGGAATATGAACCTTCATCATGTGTATGATGAGGAGCCATGGGTGAACTCATGGAAGTGTACTGTGATCAAACCTGTATTTGGGATATTTCTCCTTCCCTTTACATAGGAAATTTTCATGTGCCAGTCACCATGCTAAGCCCAGGGATATAGAAGTAAGTAACATGTGGTCCATGGCCACAAGGAGCTCATAGTGTATACGCAAAGAAACAAAATATGATAGCATAAAAACATATATGGTTAAGGTCTTAAGGACCAGAGGAAGGGGCAAGTAATTATACCTAGGGAGAAGGTAGGGGGCCATTCTTGAATAGAAGGCAGAGGAGGCAAATGGAGGTAGAGGGAAGACTTAGAAGGGCTATTCCTTCATTTATCTGATAAACATCTGTGGAATGCCAACGACATGTCAGATCCTTTTGTGGACGCTGGAGACAGAGGTGCACAAGGCAGGCAGGATCCTCTGTCCTCAGGGAAATTACATGAGGGTGGAAAGAGACAAACTAGAATAGGAAAACCAATGACCATATCTAACATTTACTGAGCTCTTAACAATGTGCCAGGCACTGATCTAAAAGCTTTTGACGAGTTAACTTAGTCTTCACGCCAAGCTCGGGAGGTAGGTGTTGTTATTTTTGCCTTTTTTTTGTAGACGGGAAACTGAGGTAGAGATTGCAGTCTCTTGAGATTTTGTTAACTATGTAATCTCAACTTTCTTGAGATTACATAGTTAACAAGTGGTGGGACCAGGATTTAAACCTAGGTAGCCTTTACAGGACGGTTCTCTGGTGGTCTTGGACTGATCCAGCTTCTTCCTCCTTTTTCTTGTAGTTCTTAAATATAACTATAGAATATGCCAGGAATGCAATATCCAGAAATAGGGAGAGACTGGCTAAAACAACACAGGCTCTGCTCCAGTCATCTCTGAGAAACAAGATATACTTCAACACATTCATCTCAGTGAGCTGTGCGACCCTGGGATATATAACTAAGGGTGGGCTGCCTTTGGGGATCCCTCAGCTGCATAAGTATAATTGGGCCACATGCAGTTAAAACTCTATCCACCCTGGGCATGCTTTTTCAGTCTTGGGGATTGGCTCACATTTATTCTAGCTTTCTGTTGTCCCTTGCTGCTTATCTGTAATAAATAAATTTGATTCATGTAACTCCAGTGGGTGTTTTATCTCACTGGATTCAGACAAGTTGGTAACCAGTGAAGAGTGAGCCTGATTCACTGACTCCTAGTTGCTAAGATTTTAGCAACAGAACTGCATTTTGCCTCTTCACCCATAGGGTCAAGAAATTTCAGAGAGCGAGAAGTGCCATGAAGAAACAAAACCTGGGAGGCTGAGGCAGGAGAATTGCCTGAACCCAGGAGGCGGAGGTTGCGGTGAGCCGAGATTGCGCCATTGCACTCCAGCCTGGGTAACAAGAGTGAAACTCCATCTAAAACAAAAAAAAAAAGAAAAGAAACAAAACCAAGGCAATGAGGTAGAGAGTGACCAGGTGGGCTGGGGGTGGTGCCACACTTCCAGAAGCATCCTGTTACAGTGATGCTTGAAGGATCCCTGAATAATATTTGAAGGATGTCTGAATAATGGGGAGGATTTGCCCATGAAATGATCCCAGCAGAGATCTAATAGCTGTCACTGAACCATTGATAGTGGAGAGAAAAGCAACAAATAGGCAATTTGTCTCCAGGTTGAATGTATGAGTCAAGAGAGGTTGGGCTGGGGGTGCTTTCAAAGGACAATGGCATCCAGGAGGCATCAGGAAGGATTCCAGCATTCACCTGCTTCCAAGCATCTCCCGGAAGCCTCCCCCACACTCTGTAGCTGCCCTGGCTCCCAGCCTGCTACTGGTCTCCCCAAGTCCCGACGATTTCTGGGCAGTGGTCATTCGCCCAGTGTTCCTTCCAAAAGTTTAATGATACACACAGGCAATTTGGGTTTGAGCTGGTCAACATGTGTTTCTTAGTTCTACCAGAGCTGAAGCCAAGTCTCAGGGAGCAAATATGTAAACCAGGTGTCTTTGGAGTGGGAAAGACATTAAGGCTCAGAGCAGAAGGCTGAAGGGCTCTCTGCTGGTCAGAAGACCAGAAGTGTCTTCTAGAAGCTTGTGAGGGAGGCCAGGTCTTTGGAAAGAACTCTGGCTAAGTTTCTGGCAAGCCAGATGGAAAAACGAAATTGCAGTTGGAACCCTGGATCAGAAACTTGGAGATCTGACTATTTGTACTGTTCCAGCTGCCAGATTACAGTGTGCTCTTGGCCAAGTCATTATCTCTCCCTGGGCCTTTTTCTCTTTTGTGAAATAAAGGCATGGATTTGAGTGAACTCCAAGATTCCTAGCAGGTGCTTTGCTGCTAGAGATCCAGCATCCAACATGTGGGGTGAACTCCACATAGGGAAGCTGCAAAGCAGGGGGAGAAATACAAACTTGTTTTTCCAAATAACTTGATATTTTAATATTTCAGCAAATGCATCTAAGTCACTATCATGGAGAAAAGTCAAAACTTTGTGGGACTGTTTAATTTTGAGATTAAGTGTGGATTTTTTTTTTCTTATGGAGTTTCGCTCTTGTTGCCCAGGCTGGAGTGCAATGGTACGATCTCGACTCACCACAACCTCCGACTCCTGGGTTCAAGCGATTCTTCTGCCTCAGCCTTTCTAGTAGCTAGGATTACAGGCATGCACCACCATGCCCGGCTAATTTTTTTGTATTTTTAGTAGAGACAGGGTTTCTCCATGTTGGTCAGGCTGGTCTTGAACTCCCGACCTTAGGTGATCCACCCATCTTGGCCTCCCAAAGTGCTGGGATTACAGGCATGAGCCACTCCACCCAGCCAAGTGTGGATTTTTTTTTAAGGTGAGGAATACGGGATGATCAGGAAGCATCGTCACTGTCACCCTTCAGTTCTGAATGTCTCTGAAGGTGCTAAGTCAGCCTCGTTCAGTCCTGCTCCTGCCCTGACTCATGCCTGGAGAGGAGAGTTCTACCCGCCTTGCCAGATTGCTTTGCTTTTTTTTTTTTTTTTAATAGAGGACTTATGTGTTTGCCAACAAGTTTAAAAACATGGCACTTAGGGATAGTACCTGCCTGTGTGTTGGACTTGAGGAATCCCCACCAAATATCTGCTTCCATTTCTCTCTGAAGCCAGGTTCTATACTCAGGACTCAGAATCCACCTTGAAGAATGAAATTGCAAAATGCAGATGCTCTGGTTCTCAGATGTGAGAGCAGATGTTTCTACAGATCCTGGAAGAACAAAGTACATTTGTTCTTCCAATGTACAGGCTTTTACACCATCCCTATTGCAACTACTGTGATTGTTTAATTACAGAGGATGATGGCAAATTGGTCACTGGGCTAGTTAGCCCTAGACATAGCAGGCTGAGGAAACATCAGTGCTCACAATAGTGTATTATTTTTCAGAGAAATGGACATGGTGTTTCAAATTTGGATGCTGCTTTCTTGAAAAGAGTGATTTGTCATCTTAGTACTTTTCTTGTCTTTTTAAATTTATTTATTTAAAGTGAGTTTCAGAGTTACCTGCATCTCCAGAGAGATGAGGACAGATTGCCTCCAGCAGGGGCACAGCAGACACAAGGCACGGACTGGCTTGGGCAGCCCTTGCTAGGCACCATGCTATGAAATCACAGCTCACTGGTACCAGCCCAGACCTCTCTCTTCCCTTGGGCTCATAACCAGAGGTTGGTTATGACCTCAAAGGCAACAAATGAAGCTGAAGACACAGAACTTCCACTTGCGCAATGTCCTTTTGAGGGCTAGCGTAAACCCTAGCTATGTGTTCACGAGAGGATATCATGTTGTTAAACTTGCAAAACTAAGACGTCTTCACCACAATAGGTTCAGACCAATGTCCCTTCATGCTGGATGGTAGTTGGCTTGCAGTGACCCTGGCCACCTTTGGTATCCAGCAAAAGGGATATTGAGATAGAGAACACTCCATGTGGGATTAGTGAGATGTATGTATATGGCCGCAACCACTTCTGTTTGTGTTAGTAATTGTGCTGTTACTGGTCATCTCAATATAGGTGGGCTTCCAGCAGGGACTGGACTACCTGCTGTGCCAATTCTCTTTGCATTGTGATCTGAAGATGGGCCTGGGACCTACTATGATATCAACATGTCCTACAGTACCTGGTATTGGAGTTGTATGGGGAGTGAGAAAAAAACCAGATTTGAAATCAACAGTCTGAAACTAGGATGTGGAGCATTCTCCCCATCATTAGAGGGCATAAATTTGTCGGTGAAGGATGGATTCATCTCCCGTCAACACCTTGTCAGCCTGAAAGTTCCTTTGTCAGAAATATACTTGACAATGCGGCATGTACAATGATAAGCAATTACGTTGTTTTCGAGGGAGGTGAAGGCAGGCAGTGTCTTTTTGAAAGGGAATTGCGGGAAAGAGAGTTGATCGTAATTCCTGTTTTTAAGGCATAAACCTGTAGCCATACCACAAGCAGTAAGGTGTCCATCGTAGCTCATTCGTGAGGTGCATGAGAAAGAAGATTTTGACTATAATTCTAAACATTTATATGGCATTACCATTATTGATTATGAAGCTAAAAGAAACATCCTCTCTATAAACCGCTCATAAAATTGTTTTGATCAATTACAGAGAAACAAGATAATTGATTGCTTAATTATCTTGTTTAATTAAACCTGGTCATCTCTTTTGACAGCATCAGGATGCACTCCCCACTCCCTGTTCTTTGGGCCCCCTGAGAATTATGGACAGCTAGGCACTTGGGGGCATGTTTCAAAGTATAAGAAAGTAAAGCTAAATGCTTACAAAAGGTCAAATATTTTACGTCCTTTCTCCTCAGTACCAATGTGTACCTGGAAGGTGGAAAAGACAGAAAGACAGAAAGTTAGGGAATGGAGGAAGGAAGAGTAGTGGATTTACATAGAAAGCTGACCCGAGTCTTCAAGCTCGTGCAGCTGAGCTAGCTTCTGCTAAGCAAGCAGTGTGTCAGTAGACATGCGGCCAACATTTACCATCTGCTTTGTATATGCAAGCTCAGGCCCGATGGTCCCCTTGACAATAACAAGGGCAAAACCAATAATGGCCAATATTTATTAAGTATTTATGTGCCAAGCCCTAAATGAAATGTGTTATCTCATTTATTCTCTCGATAATCCTGGGAGGCTGCTTCTGTTATGGATCTGATTTTGTGGACAAAGAAACTGAGAAATAGATAGAATAAGTAGTTTGCCTAAGGTCATATAGCCAGCAGGTAGTGGAGCCAGAATTTGACCCACATCTCTCTGATTTCAGAACCCTTTACTAAAGTAGTTAATATTAGCCTCCAGATGAGGAGATTAAGGGTCGGAGTAGTAACACGAGGAAGAGAGAAGCAACCTTTATTTAGAACCTGTTTGAATGGGGCCCTCTACTTGGGATTTGACATCTATTATGGCATGTATTCCCAGAAAACCACATGAAGGAGGTATTGATATTTTGACTTCAGAGATGAGACTCCTGAGGCTCAGCCAGGTTAAGTAAGTTCACCAAAGTCACACAGTAATTGTTATAGATGGGATTCTTATTAAGGACAAAGTTGCTTTTCTGCAATTTCTTTACTTTAGAGTCAGATTGATAGGCATAGGAAAGGTAGGGGAGTCGGGGGAAATTAAAGTTGCAAAAGTGACATGAGAGGGCTCAGTGCGGAGCTGAGAGCTCACTGGGTAAGGAGATGAGACAGGCAGGAGGGGCAAGGACCCAGCCAACCAGGCCAACAGAGCCTGAAGTGAAGGCAGTGAAGGGTATACCTGTTTAGTGCCAACAGCCTCCCTGCTGTCACAAGAAAAGGAGCTGACCAGGGTTAAGCATAGCAAAGGGCATTCTAGGGTGGGGATACGTGCATCCTCAGCATGCACGAGCTCTAGCTACAGGTGAGTTCTGTCATCCAGTTTGCTCTGTCACTTGTCATTTATCCATTCATTCCTCATCTATTTTCTGAGTGTCTGATGTGGGTTAGGCACTGCAATGCCCTGAGGATGTAATGGTGAGTGAAACTGACATTGTTTCTGCTCTCTGGAACTAGCAGTCGATTGGGAGGGGCAGGAATCAAATAATGACTTAATTCTTATTAATTGAATAATAATACAAATGAATTTAGCATCATAAATTGAGATAAGTGACATAAAAAAGGGACACAGTTCCATGAGAGCACCATGCTTCCATTCAGCTGTCCCCTAGTGTATTCATCCATTCTCTTACACTGCTATAAATAACTACTGGAGACTGGGTAATTTATAAAGAAAAGAAGTTTAATTGACTCATAGTTCCACATGGCTGGGGAGACCCCAAGAAACTTAACATCATGGTGGAAGATTAAAAAAAAAAGCACATTCTTCACAAGGTAGCAGGAGTGACAGAGAGTGAAGGGGGAAGAGCCACACACTCATCAGAAAAGCAGATTTCATGAGAACTCACTATCTCTAGAACAGTGTGAGAGAAACTGCCCCCGTGATCCAACCACTTCCCACCAGACCCCTATCCTGACATGTGGGGATTACAATTTGAGATGAAATTTGGGTGAGACCACAGGGCCAAACTATATCACCTAGAAACTGGTGCTTCAGAGTTGGAAGACTTGTAGGTGTTTTCCTGGTAAGGCTCTATCAAAGGGAGCATGAAGTGCAAAGGTCCTGTGGTGGGGGGTGCTCTCTAGGATCTCAAAGAAGATCAGAACAGCTGGACATTGAAGGGTTTGGTGTGAGATGTGGTGGTAAGCAGGGGTCAATTCTTCAAGGACTCTGAGCTTCCTGTGTAGTAATTTAGTATCCAAGAATATCTGGAAGCCTACTTGCCTACTTACAAGTTTCAAGCCAGGGTAGGGATGGGGATAGTGGCTTAAGTTCAATGGCAGCCTACAAAGCAAGATGCCTTAGAGAAGCTGGCATGGTTGCAGGTTACCCAGGAAAGGCTGAGGCCTTGGGTAAGAGGCACAAGGGGAGGTCTGGGGCCCAGCAGACTGGCAGAGGCCTTATTTCCACAACTGGGTGGGGACTCAAAGTCAGTAGGAAAGGGAGCAAGGACATCTTTAGGTTGTAATTAAACTAGAGGTTCTTCAAATCCTATCTTTCTTCCTTCCTAGAAACCGGATTAACTATGGCCTGCACCTCAGCAGGGACAACTGTGTCTGCAGATGAGGGTCATGTGACACCCATTGGAAACTGAAGGGCTGCAGGATGGGCCATGGAGACTTGGCCATGGAAAGTTTAAGATGAGCCTGAAATCAGGAAGTCTAGGAAGGACCTAGACTTGATCTTGTCTTTGAGGAATTGTGGAGGGAAAGATGGATAAGGGGGAGGGAGGAGTGTAAAGAGTAGTGCACTGATGGGATAGGGAGATAAGCTGTTCTAAGATTATATAAAGTACACCTAGGAGGATGCCCACTTCTTTATCTTTGGTGCATTTGCATTCAGGATTCTCCTAGCTGAGGGCTCATCAAGGTCATTATGCTGGGCATATTTTCTTGCAGGGACCTGCCAATTTATCCCATTATAACTATGCTTCCCCATTCTCTGATGTCCTTAACGGACATATCAATTCATCTTCCTTTAAAGCTGAGCCATAGGAAAGGACCAGTGAATTATAGGGTCAGTGCCCTTCTTTCCTTTCCATCCCCCAAATTTTCTACACCATCAGTTGCCGCAGAACTAGTTGCTCACTATTATCTGTTCAGAGTAACCCATTAGTAAAGAGCACATTAGCGCAAATGTCTTTCTTAGGTGCATATCTTTAGGAAGCAATTCCACCCAGCCTGTGGGCCTAAAAGTAGGAGGTTGGGAATTTTTGTTTCAGTGGAAGAAGGTGTGGTGTCCTAGAAAAAGACAGGGTCCCAGACTCTGGTCCTCAACTTCTCCATTTCTCACCTTTTTAATAATGTAAAATAAAAGGTTTGTTCTAGTATGCTCTAAGTACCAGACATGGCCCTGCTTTCAGGACAATAGTAATGTGTCTAATAGTAATAGTAATAGTAATAGTAATAGTAATAGTAATAGTAATAGTAATAGTAATAGTAATAGTAATAGTAGTGAGTCTAACAGTAATGATAAGATAGTCACATGGACTTATTTTAGTGCTTTCATTTGTCTAATGAAAAGAGTTTGGGGAGTTTGGGGGAAAATAAATCTATTTCATTGGGGGGTAAATCAAGGAAGGCTACATGGAAGAATTAGTGTTTGAAGTAAGCCCTGAAGAATGGAAAGGGACTGAATAGCATTTAATGCATCATCTGGAATGTGCTGCTTATCCTTCCTATGTCAAAGTTTCCGTTAAGATATATAAAATGAAGAAGTTTGAATTTATGAGTGTAAATTAATTAACCTTTAGTGAACACATATACAAGGCAGAGACTGAGGTAGACCCAAGTAGTAAAATGATGGGGTAGGTGGGATCTCTCAGCAAGCGGCCCTGAAAGACATCACAATATGCAACATGACTGCTGCTTAGGAGGCCCTCTACCTACCAATTTCTGCTTTTCCCAGATATTTTTCTATTTTTCTTGGGGGGGGGCAATAGAGTCTCACTCTGTCAGCAGGCTGGAGTGCAACCTCCAGGGTTCAAGTAACTCTCCTGCCTCAGCCTCCCAAGTAGCTGGGACCACAGGTGCATGCCACCACGCTCGGCTAATTTTTTTTTATTTTTAGTAATAAGGGGTTTCACCGTGTTTCCAGGATGGTCTCGATCTCTTGACCTCATGATCCGCCCACCTCAACCTTCCAAGGTGCTGGGATCCACCATGCCTGGCCGATATGGCCAAATCTTATTTCAGGACCAAGGTCAGCACCCAGCCTGTCTCTTGGGAGTGTCTCAGGACCAAGGTCAGCACCTCAGCCTGCCTCTTGGCATCCTAGGTTAGACTGCCACTGAGTTGTTTGTCTCTAGAAATGTTTGAGGTGTTTCACGGACATGAAAAACACCATCGTATCTGGTAAAGGCAAAATCAGAGAGTGACAAGTTCTTGCAAGAAAATGAGGATGATTTTGGAGGGATAAAAATAGTAATCATAAAAAAATGATGCTGAACAATGATAGATGTTGTGGCCTATTATGGGATGATTTGATTGAAGAGAGAACGCTGGAGTGTAGATCGCGTACCATGTAGACATGCAAGAGGCCATGTCCCCGTAGTTGTCACTCAGGAAAAAATAACAATGTCAATACTATTTGAAATTTGTGAGGCAAGTTCTTTGTGGTATTCTATTTATACATTAGCATGTTTATTCCTCACAAAAATCTTTGAGATGTAGGTACTACTATTACCATTATCTCTTTTATGTAGGCACAGAAACTGTGTCACAGTGGTTATGCAACTTGCTGAAGATTATGTGGTTATAAAAAATCATCCTCTTCCCTCTCCGTAAATATGCAAGATTTAATGTATACTGAATCTGTCCTGTGTGCCAGGAATTGTTCTAAGCTCCCTCTATCCACTTGTTTCTACGTGATTTCATTTTGTTCTTATCACAACCCTATGGGATAGGCTCTGATTATGGCTCTCACTCTGAGACTGAGAGAAGTTAACTAACATGTCCAGGGAACTGGGGCTGAGAAATGAATCTAGTTTGCCTAATTCCAAAAGCTTCTTTTACATAGGAGAACATTAAGGTAGTGGTGATGTTTATGGAGAGGATGGGACCAATCGGATAAATTCTCGAGAGGTAGAACCCAAATGGTTTTTTTGGCTGAAGGCAGAGAAGAGGGAGAAGCTGAGGTTTCTATAGAATTTCTTCCAGCTTTCCTTCTCTGCCTCAAAGAAGGAAAGCAGATATGTGTGTCGAGGGGGTGGGGGGGCGTGGGCGGGTATGCTGATCTGCCTGGGACTTTTGAAGCAAAGACTGAACCAGCCTGGGATCCCAAAGGCTGGCTCTGGTATGTGCCCAACTGCTGACTTCAGGCAAATTATTTTTACTTCAATAATTCTGTTTTCTCATCTGGAAAATAGAGGAAATAAGATCTTCTTTCCACTTACTTCACGTCAGTGTTTTTCAGATAAAGGACTGAGTTATGCAGAACACCATGTTTCAATTGCTGTGGGGGAGAGCCCAAGCATGAAAGACTGACATCTGCAAATTCATTTATTTGTTCACTCACACATTCAGTTATGGGATCATAAACTCCTGCAACTAGAAGGCATCTTTGGGCATTTCACCAGCTTCCCCAAAGCAAAAATTCCACCTAAGGTATTCAGGAGTTAGCCTTTGTGTGAATACCTCCAGTGATCCCTAAATGTTGGCCTCTTGAAAATATTCTTCCGAATGTTAAAAAAAAAAAAGACGGGCAAAGTTATCCTCCCATTTAGCTGGAAGTTTCCCCTTCTCTTATTCTTTTTTTTTTTTTAGACAGAGTCTTGCTCTGTCACCAGGCACCAGCCTGGAGTGCTGTGGCACAATCTCGGCTCACTGCAACCTCTGCCTCCTGGGTTCAAGCAATTCTCCTGCCTTAGCCTCCCGAGTAGCTGGGACTACAGGTGCGCGACACCACGCCCAGCTAATTTTTGTATTTTTAGTAGAGACGGGCTTTCACCATGTTGGTCAGGATGGTCTCAATCTCTTGATCTCGTGATCTGCCCGCCTCGGCCTCCCAAAGTGTTGGGATTACAGGCGTGAGCCACTGTACTGGGCCTTCCTTCTTCTATTCTTATTGTTTACTCATTTTAAATATAATTGGTGACTACTAGCTATGTGTCAGACACTGCAGAGAAAGCAGCCATTGATATTGCCCTTGAGGATATTTGAACATGGTTGAGAATATAGAATGAATATTCATAAAAATCTACACAATAAATAAAATGAGAGAGTTATCAGAAGGCTGATCCCTGCAGGGGCCAACTGGAAGGTATGGAGGATAAATACGAGAGGGAATCAGAGGAGAAAGAGAAGCTGGTGAGTGGCTGGGAAGATCTGCTTGAGGTGAAATTTCAGGGGAGTCTTAAAAGAAGAATAAGGTTTAAACAGGGACAGAAAAGGACAGAGCAGTCTAGACAGATGGGACAGTGCAAGCAAAATACAGGGACAAGAATGCAGACAGGCTGCATATTCTGTCCTTCAGAGTTATCCCTGTAGTGTGAGGAGAGAGGTCAGACCAAGATTTTCTCCAGATTTAAGGTAAGAGAGAAAGCTAAATGGATGAGGTTGTGAGGAGCCTAGAATGGCAGGTGCAGAGACTGCGGTATTTAGTGGAATGTAACATGTTCAGTGGTTAAAATCTGGAAACTAAGAGTCACGTTGGCTGGAGTGAAGCCCTGCTTTTTCCACTTGTCGCCTGTGGCCCGATGCAAATTCCTTAACATTGCTAAGCCTCACTTTTCCATCTGTGAACTGGAGTCCATGATGGCACTCACTTCACAGGGCTGTCGTGAAGATAAAATGAGATACATCTGTGGGTAAAATGCTTAGCTCAGATGGAGGCGCATGTTGAGCAGTTAGTGAACTGCTTCTTTTGCTTTTATTATTTTACCTATCCTCTTGGTAATGTGGAGCCACTAATCCTCTGTAAGCTTCAAGTTAGCATGCTTTTCTTCCTAGTGAAAGCCATTTATCTTACTAAGACTCAAGCCGGCAGTTGGGCTATTCTCTTTTGATTGTGTCAGATCCCTTTCTGGCAGATGGTAATGACTCAGGAAATGGCCAAGAGACTTCTTAGCTAAAGGAAAGAGGCAGAAACCAACAGACCAGAGTGAGAAATGTAGGCGTTCATCTCAGCTCTGCCGCTGACCTTGGGTGAGTCTGCACTCCTCTCTTGCCCCATTTCCCCTATTTGTCAGCTGAGGGTCTTCGTCATGGTAATCACTGAGGTCATCTCCTTCTGCACTCTCTGTGAGTCCGGCTGCAGTCCAGCCCAGGAACACAGTCTGTGAATCATGGCTTGTCTCTCTATGAGGCATAATCATTATTTAAATGAACTCTTGTACTTATCTAGCACTTTTTATACTTCATGATGCTTTCCCGATGTTATCTTCCTGTATCTCATCACAGTCCATGAGGTAATTAGGGCGGCTGCTCCTAATCTCCTTTGAGAGATGGAAAAACTGCCATCTGGAGAAGGGAAGTGAACACCTATAGTGCCCCAGCCACTGCGTCTCTTGATTTGGGTTTCCCATCCTAGGCTGATTTCATCCAGGGAAACTAGTTTTTTTTAAGTAAAAAACTATTATTTTGCAAATTGAAGGTTGTTTTTCTTTTTCCAAGTGAAACAATCTATTTAATTTTCTCCCCAACAGTGATTTTTGTTATAATTCTTCTAAACCCTTTGCACTGCAGTTGCCAACATTTCAGATTGCTTGCAGTACAAATGTTAATTTGACTAATGAGACTTGAAAACTATCTGATCACATTTTCCAGTTATCACAGTAATATAGAAATTAGAGAAACATACAAACAATTCAGTAACAGAGCACTATCAGATATTTCCTCTTAAAGAAAATTTTGATAATGGCTGAGACCTCTGGGTAGATAGGAAGGTTAGACAGGGATGTACACCCATCTAACGTGGTTGGGTTGCAACACTGGAAAACATAATGAATGCTTGAACTCTTGAAATATTGATACTGGAAAACATAGGGTTTAAAAGTATTAAGCCTGGAAAACTTGGACTAGATTGCGAGTTGGGTCTTTGACATTTACTACGTGAGTGGGATGGGAGAAGTCATTTAACCTCAGTTCTATTATCTTTTTAAAAAATTATTATTGTACTTTAGGTTCTGGGATACATGTGCAGATCATGCAGGATTGTTGCATAGGTACACACATGGCAATGTGGTTTGCTGCCTCCATCCCCCTGTCACCTACATCTGGCATTTCTCCCCATGTTATCCCTCCTCTACCTCCCCAATCCCCTGCTGTCCCTTCCTTGGCCGCCACCGGCAGGACCTGGTGTGTGATGCTCCCCTCCCTATGTCCGTGTGTTCTCAGTTCTATTATCTTTAATGTGGTGATGCTAATAGCAGGTACCTCACAGATGTGGATTGAAGATTAAATAAGGCAGCTAGGATAAATTATCCTTCTTAGTGTTTGGAATATATAGAGAGCTCAGAAAGATCAGCTGCCAATACTAGTGTAGGACCTAGGAGCCCATTTACCTGAGAGTAAGCTTGTATGTTAGAGTCCCCAGGACCTATGTGTCTCAGCTCAGGCTGCTGGCTGGGCTTCTGACCTGCATAACTAACTATCTTTTCAGCATCTCTTTCCAAAAGTCTTACAGGCACATTGATCTAAACAGATCCAAGAGGCAACCCATGATCTTCATCTCAAACAAGCATAACCCCCAGTCTTCTTCATCTCAGTCAATGGTGCTACTCTCTACTCATCTATTTGTTCAGCCAAAAATCTGAGAAAATCCTAGACCTTTGCCTCTCCACCTTGCTGCTCAACCAGAAATCACCAGTCCTGTTAATTCCACCTTCTACACATCTCTAAACTCTTTCTTTTTATCTCGTATATCCACTGCTATCCACTAGCTTATAATCACAGTGTCTCATTTTTCCAAAGAAGACATACAAATCCAAAGTAGAAAAACATCACTACTCATGAGAAAAGTGTAAATTAAATCCTCAGTGAGCTCTCACCTCACACCTGTTAAAATGGCTATAATAAAAAAGATGTGGTAGCAAATGTTGGTGAGGGTGTGGAGAAAAGGAAACCCCTGTACACTGTCAGTGGAAATGTGAATTGGTACATCCATTATGGAAAATAGCATAGACATTCCTCAAAAAATTAACAATAGAGCTCCCATATGACCCAGTAATCCTCCTGCTGGGTATATACCCAAAGAAAATGAAATCATTGCCTTGTAGAGGTCTCTGCTCTCCCATGTTCATTGCAACATTTTTTACAATAGCCAAGATATGGAGTCAACCTAAGTGTTCATCAACAGATAAATAAATTTTAAAATGTGGTATATACATATGTGCAATGAAATATTATTCAACTTTAGAAAAGAAGGAGATGCTCCCATTTGTGACAAGCATGGATGAAGCTGTAGGACATTAGACTAAGTGGAATAAGATACAGAAGGGAGAATACTGCATGACCTCACACGTGTGGAATCTCTTAAAAAAGTAGACACACATAATGGAATGGTAATTATCAAGGGAAGGGAGAAAGGGAAATGGAGAGAAGCGGGTTAAAGGGTACAAACTTGCAGTTATGTATGATGAGAAAGTCCCAGAACCTAATGCGCAGCATGAGTTAATAATATTGTATCATGTACTGAAAGTTTGCTAAGAAAGTAGATTTTAGGTCCTCTTACCACACACACACTCACACTCACACTCTCACACACACACTCACATAAGGTAACTGGAAAGTGAGAGAGTGATTAATTTGCTGAACTGTACTAATTATTTCACTATACGTGCATATTTCAAAACATCATGTTGTACATAAGCAATACAAATTTTTAAAAAAGAAAAGAAGGAAACAAAAAAATTACCATGTCTCACTTGAAACTCTATCATGATCACGCCTCTTCCTTTCTTACCCCTCTTTAATCCATTTTTCTCAATCAACCAGATGGGGTTTTGAAGTCTTGGGGTACTTATTTATACCCCTGGAGTCCCTTTTTACACATTAGTGAACTTCTGACCACAGTTCTGTATCTTTTAACATCCTCCATGACCTCTTCTTTTCCCTCCGCTGTGGTTTCATTGCATGGCTCTGAATTTTTTTTGCATTTCACAAAGGTGAGGACAGAATGATCAGGTTTTCTTTTTTTTTCTTTTTTTTTTTTTTGCCAATCAGTTTGAGCTAA